>NW_026705405.1:0-300000 GCF_029867415.1 Vicia villosa | reverse complement strand
CGCACGAAAAGAAAATAGGTAACGATCTAGTCTTCACTAAGAATCCATAAGAATTCTCAAAGCATTAAGACTTTCATCGATCAAAAGAAAAAAAGGAGAAGAAGAAGATAAAATGCATAAAGATAATCAACTCACACTATCATTAATATCATTCATCTAATATTATGGATTTGGTTCTTTCAAACCTATCAACATCCTAGATCCAATGATATTAATGAAGTGGAGGAAGTAGGAAGCCAAAACAAGCATAAAAAAGGCAAAAAAAACACATTCTGCCAGCAGGAAATCGATTTCATGCAGAGGGAAATCGATTTCCATAAGGCAGTTTTAAAAAAAAAAAAGTTACGTACAGCATGAAATCGATTTGAGCCTTAAGGAAATCGATTTGACCAGTGCAAATTTCAGCAAAAACAACATTTAAAGGCATAAAACTTGACTTAAGCAAACATACAAACACCTTATGATCACATATCAATTGGAGCACGAATTTTCCATCAAATCACCATCAAATAGCACCAATATAGCATCAAAGATGCATCACACACAAGCAACAAAGATCTACATCATGATATATAAAAAGGATGAAGAAAATTATCAAATCTTGAACAAAACTTAGATCTACTTCAATAATCACCAACACAAATCTTGATCTCTCAACAATTAAAGAAAAAAAAGTGAAATGGATGGTGGTTTAGCTCAAAGTTTGTGAGGTTCAAGATGTAACTCACAAACTTTATGAAAGAATGAAGAGCTTTGGTGAATTTGGTAGGAATGAGGAGAGAAATTGCAAGAGGTTTTTTGGCTCTCAAAAGCTTGAGAAATGAGAGAGTAGTGGGCTCTATTTATAGGGTGAGAGCAAGAGTAGTGGTAGTTTGGTCTTTTTGCATTTGGTAATTAGCTTGTGTTTAATTGGTGATTAAAGTGGCAATTAAATGGTAAAAAATGGTAAAATGGGGTTTAAGTGGGTTTAATGAAGAGAATTATTTTGATGAGGTGGAAAATTGGTGAAATGACAAAAATGGTCAAAGAAAATAGGTGCCAAAATCAAATCAAGCTTCCCTCTCTATTTTTTTGAATTTCGCCTTAAGGAAATCGATTTCCCCAGGAGTGAAATCGATTTCACTCTGTTCCAGAAGAGAATTTGGCGCAAAATACACTAGGGAAATCGATTTACCCAGGAGGGAAATCGATTTCATGCTGTCCAGAATGTGATTTTGTTGAAGATTGCTGCAGGGAAATCGATTTACCCAGTAGGGAAATCGATTTCATCAGTCAAAAATGTGAAAAATGCCTTGCTTAATGCATGTCTTGGCTTGGTACCTACAAAACAAAAGCCTACAAAGAAACAAAGCAATATTTTTGGTATTTGGGTTAGTATAATATGCATAAAAGATAAACAATCATTGGTGCTTGATGGTCCCTCTTATTGATGAGGTGAGTGCAACACCACAAACAAAACTTCCAAGTGAAGCTCTTGATTAATGATTGGGATATGAATGATACAGGATCTTAGGGTCAAAAATTGGGGTATGACAGGAGCTCAAGGACCTTTAGTTACCCTTAACCCATCCTGGCCTTTAGGAACGTAGCGGGGGGACTACTCTTGACCAATGTTAAGAACTAGTCGCTACCCGATGCTACAATTCAGATAGGTTCTTTCTCAAAGTATCATTGCATGGTGCGAATGCATCATGTCCGAGGGTGCTTTAGAAGGGCTGACAATTCTGGATAACTTGTAGAACCCGTTGCTGAAATCTCCTTATCCATAGAAATACCCTTGGGAAGGACACCTGATCAGACTCCATGCAAGCCTTAAGCCAAAAATTGTGTGACTTGTGTGACTTGTTTGTGTTTACTACTAACCTTCATTTCCTCGCAGGTTTTGTTGAAAGGATTTGTTTGTCCTTACCATCTCGCACCAAGTCTAACGAACTGCATTCGCATAACATCATGACATCATGACATCATAAGCATAACATGATTTAACTAACCCTTTCAAGGATCTTAGGGATTTAGGGCGCACAATTCCAGGTACTCTTATCAAGGACTAAAGTCCTATCAAGGGGCAAGAGGATTTATTTTCCTCTGGCCACATACCTTCCAGTTCAGAGACACTGCACCTATCAAGGGGCAAGAGGATTTATTTTCCTCTAGCCATGTACCTTCAAATTCGGAAGTTCCCGAGTCAGAGGCTATGACCCACTGGATATGGCGAGCTTGATTCCCCTAAAAGAGCATCCAGAAATCAGAGTTCTTCAAACGAAGAAGCGACCAAATCATTTTTGACGTCGCTAACTAAATTTCTAGAGATCCTTGAAAATATTGCATCTGCATTCATAACATTGCATCACAGGTTCCCGCCACAGGTTTCTTACTTCCCCGCTGTTTATTTCAGCATCATAAATCTCGAGCAATCAGTTAAAGACCTTCAAGCTCAGAATGCCCAATTTCAAGATCTGATCCTGAACTTATCCAAGGGGCAAGACGAGCTGAAAACCCTTCTGACTAAGAAGGAGAAAAAGACCAAGAAGCCCAAAGGAGTGATCAACCTAGGAAGAAGATTCAAGGGTCGTCCCAAGAAGGCTGCAGAAACAGTTCCTAAAGATGAGGAAGAGGAAGAAGAAGGAGATGATCTTAGTGTCAAGAACAATCAGGGAAGCCATGTAGGTTCTGATGGCCAGGAAGAAGAAGAAGAGGAAGATGAGTATCCTCAAGATGAGGATTATGCTGATGAGAAGTATAGACTACTAGAAGAGCGCCTGAGAAGCGTGGAAATTCAGAAGGTACCTGGGCTGGATTTTGAAGAACTAGGACTCGTTCCTGGGGTAGTTATTCCTCCAAAATTCAAAACTCCCGCCTTTGCTAAGTATGATGGAGTCTCTTGTCCAAAGATGCACTTGAGGTCTTATGTAAGAAAGATTCAGCCCCACACTGCTGATAAGAGGCTCTGGATCCATTTCTTCCAAGAGAGTTTATCTGGAACTCAACTCGAATGGTACTATCAACTGGAAAGTACCAACATCCGTACTTGGGAAGATTTGGTTGTTGCTTTCTACCAGCAATACCAATACAATGCTGACCTCGCACCTACTCGCATACAACTACAAAGCATGTCCATGGGACCCAAGGAAAGTTTCAAGGAGTATGCTCAAAAATGGAGAGATCTAGCTGGAAGAGTCAAACCCTCCTTGAATGATAGAGAATTGGTTGATATGTTCATGAATACACTGACTGGTCCTTTCTACAGCCATTTGCTGGGAAGTTCGTCATCTGGATTCACTGACCTCATACTGACTGGGGAACGTGTTGAAAGCGGTATTCGAAGCGGTAAAATTCAAGTGGCTACGTATGCTAATACCTCAAAGAAAGCGCACAATGAGAGGAATGAATCTAATACTGTGGGGACGGTCCTAGCCTCCAATCTAGTGCCGACACAACAAAGGGGCAACCAACGTAAACAAGGTGCATCTAAAAGGCAATTCACAAAGATCAACATAACTTTGGCCGAAGCGTTACAACAGTTGCTTAAAGCAGGGTTGATTACTTTAAAGGATCCTCCTCTGAAGCCCAACACCTTATCTCATCAATATAATCCTAATGCAAGATGCGCTTATCACTCTGATAGTATTGGACATGACACTAATGATTGTTGGCCATTAAAGAACAAGATCCAGGATATGATCGACGCCGGAGAAATTGAGTTCGACCCCCCTGCAACCATGCCCAATCACAACAAGTTTGTTAATACTATGAATGGCTAGAAGGATGAACTATTTAGATCATTAGATTTACTTTCATTTGCAATTTCTATTCTATTTGTTTAAAACATTCGACTTATGACAGACATTATCTGTTTTAATAATTATCATCCGTGCATTGCCTATGTTTGTCTTGAATACATTATTTCGTTATCACTCATTTTAAATTGCGTTTTACTTTGCATATGTTTTGTGTCAACTCCTGTTAAGCTGTAAGCCTTTTGAGGGAGGATGACGAAAAAGATACCGCAACCTCATACAATATGCTTTTGAACGGACTATGTTGACGATGTACAGGCATTATTTCAATTCCTAAACAGTGGAGATATAAGGATGTTAATCCCTCGTCAACCCCTTTTGAGCCTAAGAAGTAGAAGTTTATTTCTTGTACTAATTAAAACTCTTGATCATAACCTGGGGCAGGGTAGTTCTCAGTTAATTTGGCTGTGCATTCTATTTTAAGAGAATCATTCAGTACATCTTTCAACAAAGGTTTCAATCACAAACGTTCAGCCGCACACATCAAAGAAGTGTCGGAAATGTCAATCAAAAGACAATGACGGTTCATCAATCATCAAACAAGGCAGTCAATATCTTTCAAAAAAAAATGGAAAAAACATATATACAAAGAAAAGCCTGCTAAGTCAAAAATCAAAAAGAAGACTTAGGCAAAAATCAAGGCGTCCCGCTGACTGTAAGCTCCAAAGAGACAGTTCAGGCAAAAGTTAGGGATATCAAAAAGATGAAAAAAAAAGAGAAGTCAATAAATTCTTGAACAACTCAAAGTTGCGACTACCACAAGGAAGAAGTGACTGCCATCTCAAAAGTTCTCTCTGCTTATGAACCATCATCATTATCAAAGGTGCAAATCCAAAAGTCTCTTGGAACCTGAATGCATAAGTTGAATTAACTGAGCTTAGGACTGAAGAACATCACGAAGAAGGGGATGGGTATAAATAAACTTTGAGCCATTATCCTTTGTTTCTTAAACCATGAACCAAGCCACGTTACAACCCTTGAAAGTCCTAATTGAAGCATGATTAGTTCAAAAGCATATTGTCACCAAAAGGGTATCCTGACTCCTTAAGGATTACAAAAATGCTGAGTTGATATTTCATTTTTACAAACATCACGTTGTTACAAATATCATGTCTTTACAAATATCACGCTTTTACATCTCTTGTTTTAATGTGTTTCCAAAAACTCAAGACAAACGTATGCATTGCATCTCATGAATTCATTATTAAACAAATTTTGCTACATAATTTCAAATGTTAGAAACAGAGAGAATTTGCACAGGGTACAACTAATGATTGAAAGTTATCCCGACAGACAAAATTACTCCAAGGAAGCCATGTCTCTTACGTATACAAGGGGCATGACATGTTTCGTCCAATCAATCTGGGGCAATCAAGTCAAGATTCTGAGAATCTCTCATGGATGCTCGAACAATCAGGGGCATGCATCCAAGCATATCTAAAGCTACTCCCCAATCAACGTGAGACATTGTCATGAGCCTATGATTACTGGGGGCATATCGCCCATAGTAAACATCTCATAAAGTCCTCGCGAGGCGAATCTTTCCAAAGTTCCTGCTAACTGGGGCAAATCTATGCAAGTCCAAATTCAACATCTTGATCAATACTCAATGGCGTGTCCTGAATCAAGTAGTAAGTTACTATGATACTGGGGGCAACTTTCCAGACACCCACATCTCCCCACAAAGCCACGTTCGTAAGATCATATCCCCACAGAGCAATTCTCAAGAAGATATCTTCAAACATATTCGTCTCAACAAAGACATGACTCCCCAACAGAGTTTACATCTTCCGCATTACCGGTCATCCAATATGTTGCTCTTCTCCAACATGGTTTATCTCTAAAATCAGGGTACATCAAACTACTAATCATCCCCAAGCAGAAACCATAAATCACCAGCTGAGCATCTTCAAGACAAGATCCGACAATAAAATCACAAGGATATAGAGGTTTATTTTCTCAATCAGGACAACATAAATCATATCCGCATATCATATGTCATAAACATATTCATACATTACATACATCACTTCATGCAAGTTTCTCATTTATTTTGAGAATCCCATCCCATTCATTACATGCATCATGACATTGCATACTTTGTTTTCAGGTTCCGCCTCGACAATCATTCCTCTCAGATATAATCGAGCTGGAGATTCATTCCAAAACTTCGTCAAATAACTCATCAACCCTAACAAACAAACATTCTCTATCAGATATGGTCTAATATATGACCCGTTCCGGTATTCTTAATCAGATATGGTCTAATATACGACCCGTTCCGGTATTCTTAATCAGATATGGTCTAATATACGACCCGTTCCGGTATTTTTAGTCAGATATGGTCTAAATGTATGACTCGTTCTGGCATTATCCATCAGATATGGTCTAATATACGACCCGTTCCGGTATTTTTAGTCAGATATGGTCTAAATGTATGACTCGTTCTGGCATTATCTATCAGATATGATTTAATGTATGACTCGTTCTGGTATTCACCTTCAGATATGGTTTAATGAATAACTCGTTCTGATATCCCTCCTCAGATATGGTCTAATGCATAGCTCGTTTTGATATTCCTCTTTAGATATGGTCCAATGTATGACTCATTCTGACATTCCTCTACAGATATGGTCTAAATGTATGACCCGTTTCTCTCATCACGAACAACGCTAACACGATCAATCTCTAACAAATACTTCTCAAACACTCCAAACCGAATCTAATGCATGATTTGCTGGATGGCATCTTCAAGCCCATCTCCGACAAAAGTCCCTACATCAGCTAGGGCAAATTTCTTGGTATTCTAGTGTTCAATCATCTTCCACCTTCAGATACCGACTGGCACACAAACCACTCACTCTTCAGGTTTAAGATAATTGAACAGGGGCAGCTGTCATACCCCAAAATTTGCCCATACATTTTTTCTTCATCCCAATATAAATCAGTACATAAAGCTCCTAGACATACTCTCCTATACAAAGCACAGAAACTAGGGTTTGACTTATTCAAAGGAAAATCAGTGAATCAATGGCTCCAAAGCATCTCATATGGCTCAATGCATTTCACATTATCTCTATGACAAGTATCAAGGCCTATCTCAAAGTTCTGGTCACTCAAAAATTCAGAAAATCAATAGTCGACTAGTTGACCTAAAAAAAGTCAACTGTGGTCAAAGCAAAGTCAAAATTCCTGATTATTTTGTCAAGATCCTCATATTGAAGTATCATTCACCATGTGATCAAGAATTGATCATGGTTCATCAAGGAAAGATCAAAAATCAACAAATCAAAAAGTTTCTAAATTAGGGTTTTGTATAGGAAAAGTCAACTGAACTTTGACCAGCCATAACTCTCACATGGAACATCAGAAATTTTCCATCCAAAGCACATTTTGAAGGAAATTTGATTCTCTACAATTTTGTCTCTCACATGCCAAGTCTAAAAATGCTTCATTTGAGAGATATGGCCCAAAACATTACAGGTCCTTTTCAAAGGTCAACAAAAAAACCACTTTTTTCAAAAAGACACACAAGGAGCATGGAAAATGATTTTTATGAGAGACCAAAGACATTGGTTAGAGGACTCTCTAAGGTTTCTAAAAAATCTTAGAACACTTCTATACCTCAAAAATTGAGGGAGATAGACCTTCTTGAAGATAGGCTATTTTGGAGGGAAAAATGGGAAGAAACTCAAACATTTTACAAATGGGCCTAAGATGCTTCTAGTCAACCTTGATCCACAAGTCACCCAAGGCCCCAAGTTCATGTACCACGAAATTTTAACATTTATTTAATTTTATATGGATTTTTTATTCATTTAAAATTAACATAAATCAAAAAATTCAAGGAAAAAATCAAAGATTTGATTTTCTCCAAACTTCAATCATCATTAATCAACAAATATATCCTACAATCATTAAAAATTGGTGCTAAGGCTAATTGATTGGAAAATTTGGATTTTGGACCAAAGTTAGAAACTTTAACAAATCAAATTTTCTCAATATGCAAATCAAAGATTGGAGGAGATTTGATTCAATTTCTGTTGCCCTAATTCATCATCTATAAGTACTAAACTCTTGCAGACCCCTAGGGTTACGAATCTGCAGCTCCAAGAACCCTAGCAAGCTTCAAAGAAAATCAAGAAAAACTTGAATTCGGATTTGGCTTTAGAGAGTAATTCAAAGAGAGCAAAGGATCCTAATACCTTCAGCAAGGATCGTGGAAGCTTTCTGGATCATCACCCAGCCTTCACACGCATAGAAACGTCCTCAATTCATCACGGTGTGCACTATTTTAAAATCGTTCGATTAGACTCTTTCATGCATCATCATTGAATTTGTTTCATATATTTGTGTTTAATATCATATAATTATTGTTTCTGGACAATTTGGTGCGTTATAATGGTGTTATGAGTGCACCACCATGTTAGGGTTCATAACTCCGATTTGGGGGTTTTAGCTACAAGAAAAATCAGAGCTCAAGATTCCCATGGTTGGATTCGCATGATCTAGACGATCGTAACCAAGCCATCGCGAAAAAATTTCGTATCTGTTTGCATCAATTCGCTATTTTGCAGGTGGTATGAACTTGTATTTTTACAGCGCTTCAGAAGAAAAAGCGCTATAAAAGATCATTTGCAGGATTCTCAATGAAGAAGATGACCTCGTGGCGTCACCTGATTGGCCATTTCAAATGAGCTTCGCGCGCGTTTTCATGGTTGGACCGGATGGATCACATGCAACATGAAACACGCATTAGCGTGTACCCTCACGTCTCCAGCCATCCGATCATCATCATCCTCGATCCAACGCACGAGAAACTGCAGGCGTACCATGGTCTGCCACGCGTGTGCCACACACAATCACAAGATAAGATTTTTATTTTTTTTATTTATTATTATATAAACCTATTTACACTTATTTATACATATTTGTTTTTATTTGTTTTTTTTAATTTTCCTCTAATCTTTTATAATAATAATAATGTTTATATATTATTTAATAATATCTTTTTATAATATATTTACTTATTTTCTTTTATATCATTTATTTCATTTAAAATAATCACTTAATTTAATTTAGTTATTAAAATACTTTTAAAATTCACATGTATTTTATTTAAATGCTAAAAAATTTTCCAAAAAATTATTTTTACTCAATTAAATATTTTGCCTCGATTTAATTAATTAGGTCGCAAGACCAATAATTAATTAAATCGATTTATCATTACACTCTATCTGAATCATAACCAGGATTGATAATACACTGAAAATCTTCTTCTTCTGTGCCTTTTCAGGGTTAGCAATATGATTAATCCCGACTACGCGCCTGATCCAAAATACGAAGTTAAGTACTCTGTTTAATTTAATTAAAATTCTATTTGGTTTATTTTTAGAATTAGGGTTTGTTCCGCTTTCATCTTTTTCTGCCTTGTTTCATTTCAGGGTTAATCTTAAAAGCGCCCTATCAACCATATCAGATCAAATCAGAGCTAAGTGCCCTTACCTATTTAGTTATTATTTTTTTTATATATTTATTTATTCTTTATGTTAGGGTCAATCCTGTTCGCCTCTGAATTAGTCATACACTCACTCTATTTGTTATTTGCCTTTTCAGGGTTTGTGAACTGCCAAGGCTACGAGTTTGGTAACCCTAAACCTTATTTTATTTTATGGCTTTTATTATTACTTATGTTAAACCCTGTTGGGATCCGCTGGTTTCATTTTCCCCTTCCCCTTTATTGCTTTATATACTGTGTGGTTAGTAATTTAGGGAGTGCAACTCTGAATCAATTAGAATCACTAATTACAAGATAAATATTATCTGAACATAATCACGTGATTGGCGCACACACGCACGCTTTTGGGGTAACCTCTCTGTTGCCTTTGTGTTTTTTGCAGAATAAGCCATGTCCCTCGAATTTGAGGATACCTCAGCCATGCTGCCTCGATAATTAAAGGTCATACGACCCTAAATGATGCTGCCTTCGATACACAAATATGACCTCGACCCTCGGAAGTTGCCTACGGAAAAAGGCTGAGGTATCTTCTGGTTGCCTAACGAAAAAATGGCTTATTCTGGTCCTTGCCTTAGACTACCTGCCCTTCTATGGCATGGGACAGTCTTATGGCAAAGGATGTTTCGATGACCCTTCTACCTCCAAACGAAAGGCTTCCTGCCCTCTTATGGCAAGGATAGACCCTTTCATTCTGAAAGGCTAAAAAGAGACCTATCATCTGAGTTTAAGGTAATTGCCCCTAATTGCCTTGCAATGCTCATCTTTAATATTCTTTCTCACAATTCTTCGAAAACTGGCTACGCTCATTTACGAGCTAAAGTCCATTTTTCCTCTTTCATCTACATTTTCTGAAAACGAGCAAGCAAAGCAATTAAGAGCCCATGGAAAACCATGGATGCAAAGGGTGCCTTACACCTTCCCTTTGCATAAATTACCCCCCGAACTTAGATTTCTTTAAAAGGTTTTTTTCTGTTTCTTTTTACCTTTCTGATTTAGTTTGGATAAAATAAAAGTCGGTGGCGACTCTTGCTTACCGCGACATTCCGATCGATAAAAAGTCAGTTCACCGTATTACACAATCCAATCAAAATCCATGGAATCTCTCAAGGACACTGAATAGCCCATGGGGCAAGCCTATTACCTGGGGGCATGTTGCAAAGGTCACTCAGTATCAGATGGTGTCAATGCCAGTCTCACATCCTTTCCAGGAACCTTTATAGGATACTTCTCAATCTGTCCATATAGTCTTCTTTAAGACATGTTCAAATACTTCTCACCCTTTTTAGGAGCCTTTTTCAGACAGTCTTTTAAAGACCCACCTTCTTATCCCTTCTATTTTCAAACCCTTGCAGACAGTCTTCTCTAAGACATATTCCTTTCCAAGAACCTTTTCTAGGTAGTCTTCTGTAAGACATCTCTTAACCTTTTCCAGTTAGTCTTTTAAGACATATTCAAACTTTTGTTACGCTTTCAAGAACCTTGTCAAACTTTGTTTAAAGTACAGAGTCTTCTCTAAGACAATTCACCATCCTTTCTAGAGTGATCTTCTTCAAGATGTCTTTCCTAAGTTTTGTTTAAAACCCCACATTCCTTAAAACAGTCTCTATCCTCTATAGGAATATTTTGACCCTCTGCACAAACATATCCCTTTGAGCTTTGTTTAAAGCGTAGTCTTGTTTAAGACAATGTCCCATTCTTTCCAAGGACCTCTTCAGGTAATCTTATAGACAACATCATCTCATTCTGAGTACTCAGCAAATCACTATCCGTCAGGCACAACCGAAACGCATGGCTCACTCTGAAAAGCATCCGCTTCACATTCAAATCAATACACACAATCAAGGATCCTATTGACTAGGGGCATATCTTTCAAGAAATCAAACACTGGGGCAATGCATATCAGGCAAGACAGGGTGAAACTCGAGTTCCCTCTAAAGGTCCCTCCTTCATATTAAGGGGCACGTCTCTCAAAATTTCTGATAATCGGGGAGTCACACTAGTATCATACTAGGAGCATTGATTGCATAATTGATCTTCCCACGCCTGTACTATTTACAGCCCACAGCGTGGGATAGGCATACATGCATAATTCTCATTTATTTTGAGAATCTCATTACATGACACATGCATCATGACATTGCATAAAACTAACGCTGCCTTTTCAGGTCACTTCATAATCAAAAGGATGTTGTCATCCAATTACAGTGCAAATACGATCGTATCGACGATGCAATCTTAACAGATACAATTCCAATACCTCATTCCAAGTCTTTCTTCAAAGACAATCCAGAAGCAATCAAAGAAATTCTTACCTATCCAGGTAGTCTTGTCCAAGACAATTATCCTAACCTTTCCAAGTAGTCTTGTGTAAGACATATCCTGACCTTTTCTAGATAGTTTTGTTTAAAACGTATCATATCCTTTATAGGAACCTTTCTAGGTAGTTTTGTTTAAAACGTATCGTATCCTTTATAGGAACCTTTCTAGGTAGTTTTGTTTAAAACGTATCGTATCCTTTATAGGAACCTTTCTAGGTAGTTTTGTTTAAAACGTATCGTATCCTTTATAGGAACCTTTCTAGGTAGTTTTGTTTAAAACATGTCGCTTCCTTTATAGGAACCTTTCTAGGTAGTTTTGTTTAAAACATGTCGCGTCCTTTATAGGAACCTTTATAGGTAGTTTTGTTTAAAACATGCCATATCCGTTATAGGAACCTCTATAGGTAGTTTTGTTTAAAACGTTTCATATCCTTTATAGGAACCTTTCTAGGCAGTTTTGTTTAAAATATCTCACATCCTCTATAGGAACCTTTCTAGGTAGTTTTGTTTAAAACGCTTTCAAATCCTTTATAGAAACCTTTTTAGATAGTTTTGTTTAAAACATACTAGGTCCTTTCTAGGAACATTCCTAGGCAATCTTGTTTAAGACGTATCATAATCTTTCTAGGCAATCTTGTTTAAGACGTGGTATAACCTGTATAGGTAATCTTGTTCGAAACATTTTCATATCCCTTCTAAAAAAACCCTCTTCAGGTAGTCTTCTCCAAGACATTCTTTTTCTAAGAACCTCTGTAGGTAGTCCTTCCTGAGACATCTTTCAACCTTTTCAGGTAGTCGTCTTTAAAGACATTCCTCACAGTTGCTAAAAATATTTTCAGATAGTCTTCTTTAAGACAAATCCTACAATCCTTTCTAGGAACCTCCTCAGGTAGTTTTCTTCAAGACATTCCTTTTTCTAAAGCCCCTTTTCAGGTAGCCTTCTTCAAGACATTCTTGTTTTAAGTACCTTTTGAGGTAGTCTTCTTCGAGACATTCCTGTTCTAAGTACCTTTTCAGGTAATCTTTTTCAAAAACAATTTGGCATCCTTCTCAATCTTCTTTAAGGCATTTTACGAACCTTTCTGGGTGGTCTTCTCTAAGACATTCATTATCCTCTCCAAGAACCTCTTTAGGTAGTCTTTGTAAAACATTTTCAGCCTCTTCAGGTAGTCTTCTTCAAGACAAATTCTCATATCCATTCCAGAAACCTCTTCAGGTAGTCTTATGTAAGACATTACTTCTTCTCTCCTCAAATATAATCAAATGATCAAGGTCAGAAAAGCATATGCTTTAGACAAGTATCCTGCCAGACAAATGGGTGGCATCCATAAGCCCATCTCCCACAGAGCTCTTTCCCTACGCAAGCAAATTTTAGGGCATTTCAGTGTCCAATCATCTTCTACCTCTTCAGGTTTAAGAAGATTGAACAGGGGCAGCTGTCATACCCCAAAATTTGCCTCCCATATTCCATCTACAATGATTCAAAATTCAAGATCCAGTCCCAAAGATTATTCATTCAAAAGTCCAGATGATCCACAGTCAACTGGTTTGACCTAAAAGTCAACCATAATCAGAGCATAGTCAAAGCCTCCCAATTTTGGTCAACATCAAGTATATGAAGCATAACCATCATTTGATCAAAGATTGATCATGATTCCATTAATAGAAACTCAGAGATGAACGAATACAAAAAGGTTCAAATTAGGGTTTCTTAGGAGAAAGTCAACCCAACTTTGACTGGGCATAACTTTCACATGGAACATCAAAAATTCTCCAATCAAAGCCTATTTTGAAGGAAATTGGATTCTCTACAACTTTGTCTCTCACAAGCCAGGGCTAGAAATGATTCATTTGAGAGATACATTGCAAAATATTACAGGTCATTTTCAGGCACCCTTCAAAAGCAGTTTTTTGTCAGAGAAGATATGATCAAGATAAAAGCTCCAAATGAAAAATATGTTCCAAAGTGGCTTGTAGAGGACACTTTGAGGTTTCCAAAAAGTCTTAGAACTCACTCATAGCTTAAAAATTGAGTGAGATATGCTTGGTCAAAGTTGGGTAATTTTAGAGGACCAAATGTGAAATAAAGGAAGTCCAAATTGAATTTCTTGCAAGTGGGCCTATATTTTATGACTTAAACTTGGCCCATAAGTTATCCAAAGTACATGCCACGAATAATAACATTTTATTTGACTTTACACAATTTTATTTCATTTAAAATTGATTTTTTATGATTTAAATAAGTGGGAAAATCAAATATTTTGTTGGAAAATATATTTTGGTGATTTCCAATCAATATTAATGATAAAATATATTGCTAATTTCGTGATGACTGGATTAGGGAAGAATAAATTAAATTTTGGCCAAATGTAGTAGCTTATTATTCAAGAAACAAATCAAATTTCTCAACTATGGCAAGTTTTGATTTAAGAGATTCTACGGCTCCTCTTTAGACCTAATTTACTCCCCTATAAGTAGTAAACATAAAGCATGGGATTAGGGGACGAATTTCTGAAGGGAGGCACACTTGCAAGAACCAAAAAAATCACCAAAGAACTCAAAATCGTTTTCAAAGAATTTGTGGCTTTCAACAAGAATTGAAGGGTGCAAAAGGTTCACTGGAGGGCTCTGAACGTGTCTGGATAATAGCATAGCATCAACACCCCCAGAATTGCCTCAATTTTATCAAAGTAAGTCACTTCAAACTTGGATTCGATTAGTATATTATAGGCACTCTCATGATGTTTTGATCGTATATACTGGTTTGTCTTGATGCCCTGGTTGTTTTTGGATTAATTGTGTGGAGTTTAAATGCTTTAATCTTGGTCTGCCATTAGAGGCCGTTCGAGCCCTAGGGTTCGTGATTGGGGGTTCTCCCTTGAGGTTAAATTAGGCTAACATAATACCATGGTTAGACTCGTGAGAGGTAGACGATGAAGGTGAGGGGTCGCGCCATATTCATAACTGCACAGGGGCTATTCGCTATTTTTTTTAAGAAATCTTGCTACGAATGAAATCGTAGCAAATCCGTAGCTAAGTTTGCAGAGTTCTCAGGCAGTATTGGGGACGATGATGATGTGTCGGCGCGCCACTGGCTTATTTGAATTCACGCGCGCGTTTTGGATCTGGATGCTCATATATTTTATACATGTTGTTGGTTGCGTTTCCCTAACAGATATCGTGTCTAGTTGGGTTGGTTGGGGACGCTGGTAAAATGCTTAAGGGTGTGGGTTCGATCCCCCATGCCCACATATTATTTTTCTCAAATGCTCTCCTTGATTCCATGCGTCCATTGTAACACCCGGTATTTAGTTAATTATTTAATTAAATACTTTTAAATTATTTCGAATTTAATTATTGAATTTATGGAGTGTTGAGAATTGTTGACATGAGTTTTTATGATTAATTAGTCGATTAATTAGTTGATTAAGTTGTAGAAATAGTATTGAAGAAATACTAGATTTATTATATGGACTTAATTAAGTGATGGTGGTAGTAAAAGGTGGGGTGTGAATGTTAGGCCCAATAGGTTTAATGAAATTAGGTTAAGATAAGGATTAGGTTAATTAGAAGAGAAAAATTCTTGGGGAATTGGTCATGGAAAGTTGTAGAGAAGAGAGAAAATAGGAGAGAAATTTATTCCCGTTTTTCTTGCGGCAGTCTCACTAAATCGAAGATCCCCGATTCGTTAACCGTTGGATCGTTGTCAAATTTTGTGGGTAGGTTCGCAATACATGTATCTAGCTTTTGACCGTTGGGATCTTCAAAATAAGGTCTGAGTTGTGAGATATCATCATCATACTGAAGCTGCATATTTGGGAAAATTTCCAGCTTTTGATTCTGATTAAAAGAGGCAATGGTTGGGAGCTAAGGCTAGATGGCTTCGACCGGTAGAACTGTAGAACGGACTCCGAATACAAGGTAAGGGGTGGGGTTCTAACTCTATAACCGGACTCATGATGAATGATATGTGGGGGTTAAATTCGTTGGAAATTATTCCGGTTTATTGTGTGTGATTTATGTTGCAAAACAATAATTTATATGCTGTTGTGTCGAATCTTGTTGTTGTTGAATCGATAGTGTAGTTAAATTTGTGGTGAAAAATAATTATTGGAATACTTGGAGACTGGAATTAATTGAAAATTGTATAGGTAGTTCGTATATGTTAGTAGGTGATTGTGTTTGGCTTGTTTTGTGAATTATGATGAGTACATTGTGTTGTTATTTCCTTGTGATTTCTGAGCGATGTGTATACCGTCGTGGTTTTATGCGAAGTTGCAGGATGTTTCAGTGACGATGAATACCTCTATTTATTGGTATAGCGACGATATAGGCTTATGCCTTAGTGACGGTGATGTTGTTTTGTTTGTTGTGTGTGTTTGTTGCATTCATATACATATGCATTTTGGTGACGGCCTGGATTGGCAAATTAGCGACGAAGGCTTATGCCTTGATGCCTCTGTTTAACTGGCAATTGGCGATGGAGGTTGAAGCCCTGGGTACCACATGCATGTGCATTTGATAGAGTCTCATTATATGTGGCATGAGTGTGATTTAATTGTGATGTATTGTGACTTGAGTTGTTGTTGAATTGTGATAATGTGAAGTTGAAATTATAAGTTGTTATACTAATGACGTATTGTGACATGTATTGTCTGGGAGATGAGAAATAGTTGTTATAACTATTAATATGTTGTTGTTGATTTTGTTATTATAACTGTTGTCCGAAAGCTGTAACATGATAATTTTTTATGATTTAATTCTAATATATTATTTATCAGGCGTTTGATTATATTGGTAGATATCTCACCCCTTCTGAATGATGTTTCCCTACCATGGGAAATTGACAGGTACTCAAGATAGCGATGGAAATTTGAAGTGATTTTATGAAGTCTTTAATTGCTGTTAATCGAGTTGGTGTCTTGCTCTGATACGTAGCACTCGGGGGGATAAAGCGATTGTTTTTATTATTGTTTTAATTGCTGAATTTTATTTAGATTTGATTTAAATTGTAACTTAAAGTTACCGTGCAATGATGCTACGACTTGATTTGAATAGTTATGAAGTTTGTTGATTCCGCTGCGAGTTAATTATTGAATTTAAACAAAGTGATTTTTTTTGTAATGATTTGATTATCGTTTTAAATTCTTGTGCTATGTATCTATATGAAGGCAAGTAAGCCGTAAATGTTTTTGAGATGACGAATATGTGATACCTCAAATGAACTTGTTTGGAATTTATACTCTGATTTTCCGTATAATTTATCGGGTAGATTTGGGGTGTTACATTAGTGGTATCAGAGCAGGTCGGTCCGTCCGGCCAGAGTCGTTTAATTGTTGTTTATCCCTTAGTACGCGACAAGTGTGTATAACACTGTCGGTACTTGTTGCTTTCTGGTTGTTGCAGGAATTAGTTTGAGCGAAGTGGGGGAGAAGCTTTGCTTCTCGGATGTGGTTCAGTTGCAAGTTCGCAAAGAGGATTGTTGTCTTGGTGTTTCGAAAACTGAATTTCGACGAAAGAATGTGTCTCTCGAGTTATAAAAAGTTTGGGAGTGAGGAGATATGTTAAGAGTTGTTTGGAATATGTTTAAGTTGAAGAAAAATGAGTTTTTGAGTGGAAATTCCGTAAGCAAAACGCAGGAAATTGTTGAATGTTTTGTGAAACTTCAAAAATTCATAACTTGAGTTCCGGACATCTGATTTTAGTCCCGTTTGAAGCGTTGGAAAGCTAACGAGATGAAATTTATTTTAAAAATGGTTTCAGAAGCTATAATAGATTTATTTATAACAGGATGATGTTGGAAAGAGATGGAATTTTCGGTTACGCTTGTCCTTGGGACTGGACTTGTTTGTTGGTGCCGCACAGGAAGTCAGCGTCAAAGTGGAGTGAATTTAAGGAGTAATTAATAGGTTTGTTGAAAATAAATTTTAAGAATTAGTGTACCATTTAAGAAGTTTTGGAGATACCGTAAAGAGTGTCGCCGCATGGCGTCGATGTTCTCACTTTCGAATAGCGTTGGAATAGTTTACAAGTTAGTAACGGTTATGTTCAAGAAGTACCGGAATGGTCAACATATGTGTAGTTGATTTGAGATATGTTAATGGGTTGTTATGTTGGATGGTTGGACGTGTAAGTGTAGTTGATGATGGTTGTATCGGATAAATTTTCGAGGACGAAAATATTCTAAGTGGGGGAGAGTTGTAACACCCGGTATTTAGTTAATTATTTAATTAAATACTTTTAAATTATTTCGAATTTAATTATTGAATTTATGGAGTGTTGAGAATTGTTGACATGAGTTTTTATGATTAATTAGTCGATTAATTAGTTGATTAAGTTGTAGAAATAGTATTGAAGAAATACTAGATTTATTATATGGACTTAATTAAGTGATGGTGGTAGTAAAAGGTGGGGTGTGAATGTTAGGCCCAATAGGTTTAATGAAATTAGGTTAAGATAAGGATTAGGTTAATTAGAAGAGAAAAATTCTTGGGGAATTGGTCATGGAAAGTTGTAGAGAAGAGAGAAAATAGGAGAGAAATTTATTCCCGTTTTTCTTGCGGCAGTCTCACTAAATCGAAGATCCCCGATTCGTTAACCGTTGGATCGTTGTCAAATTTTGTGGGTAGGTTCGCAATACATGTATCTAGCTTTTGACCGTTGGGATCTTCAAAATAAGGTCTGAGTTGTGAGATATCATCATCATACTGAAGCTGCATATTTGGGAAAATTTCCAGCTTTTGATTCTGATTAAAAGAGGCAATGGTTGGGAGCTAAGGCTAGATGGCTTCGACCGGTAGAACTGTAGAACGGACTCCGAATACAAGGTAAGGGGTGGGGTTCTAACTCTATAACCGGACTCATGATGAATGATATGTGGGGGTTAAATTCGTTGGAAATTATTCCGGTTTATTGTGTGTGATTTATGTTGCAAAACAATAATTTATATGCTGTTGTGTCGAATCTTGTTGTTGTTGAATCGATAGTGTAGTTAAATTTGTGGTGAAAAATAATTATTGGAATACTTGGAGACTGGAATTAATTGAAAATTGTATAGGTAGTTCGTATATGTTAGTAGGTGATTGTGTTTGGCTTGTTTTGTGAATTATGATGAGTACATTGTGTTGTTATTTCCTTGTGATTTCTGAGCGATGTGTATACCGTCGTGGTTTTATGCGAAGTTGCAGGATGTTTCAGTGACGATGAATACCTCTATTTATTGGTATAGCGACGATATAGGCTTATGCCTTAGTGACGGTGATGTTGTTTTGTTTGTTGTGTGTGTTTGTTGCATTCATATACATATGCATTTTGGTGACGGCCTGGATTGGCAAATTAGCGACGAAGGCTTATGCCTTGATGCCTCTGTTTAACTGGCAATTGGCGATGGAGGTTGAAGCCCTGGGTACCACATGCATGTGCATTTGATAGAGTCTCATTATATGTGGCATGAGTGTGATTTAATTGTGATGTATTGTGACTTGAGTTGTTGTTGAATTGTGATAATGTGAAGTTGAAATTATAAGTTGTTATACTAATGACGTATTGTGACATGTATTGTCTGGGAGATGAGAAATAGTTGTTATAACTATTAATATGTTGTTGTTGATTTTGTTATTATAACTGTTGTCCGAAAGCTGTAACATGATAATTTTTTATGATTTAATTCTAATATATTATTTATCAGGCGTTTGATTATATTGGTAGATATCTCACCCCTTCTGAATGATGTTTCCCTACCATGGGAAATTGACAGGTACTCAAGATAGCGATGGAAATTTGAAGTGATTTTATGAAGTCTTTAATTGCTGTTAATCGAGTTGGTGTCTTGCTCTGATACGTAGCACTCGGGGGGATAAAGCGATTGTTTTTATTATTGTTTTAATTGCTGAATTTTATTTAGATTTGATTTAAATTGTAACTTAAAGTTACCGTGCAATGATGCTACGACTTGATTTGAATAGTTATGAAGTTTGTTGATTCCGCTGCGAGTTAATTATTGAATTTAAACAAAGTGATTTTTTTTGTAATGATTTGATTATCGTTTTAAATTCTTGTGCTATGTATCTATATGAAGGCAAGTAAGCCGTAAATGTTTTTGAGATGACGAATATGTGATACCTCAAATGAACTTGTTTGGAATTTATACTCTGATTTTCCGTATAATTTATCGGGTAGATTTGGGGTGTTACATTAGTGGTATCAGAGCAGGTCGGTCCGTCCGGCCAGAGTCGTTTAATTGTTGTTTATCCCTTAGTACGCGACAAGTGTGTATAACACTGTCGGTACTTGTTGCTTTCTGGTTGTTGCAGGAATTAGTTTGAGCGAAGTGGGGGAGAAGCTTTGCTTCTCGGATGTGGTTCAGTTGCAAGTTCGCAAAGAGGATTGTTGTCTTGGTGTTTCGAAAACTGAATTTCGACGAAAGAATGTGTCTCTCGAGTTATAAAAAGTTTGGGAGTGAGGAGATATGTTAAGAGTTGTTTGGAATATG
The DNA here is from genome assembly GCF_029867415.1 of Vicia villosa. Classification (NCBI taxonomy): domain Eukaryota; kingdom Viridiplantae; phylum Streptophyta; class Magnoliopsida; order Fabales; family Fabaceae; genus Vicia; species Vicia villosa. Next base: position 279,876 of record NW_026705405.1, on the reverse strand, counting down.
TTTAAGTTGAAGAAAAATGAGTTTTTGAGTGGAAATTCCGTAAGCAAAACGCATGAAATTGTTGAATGTTTTGTGAAACTTCAAAAATTCATAACTTGAGTTCCGGACATCTGATTTTAGTCCCGTTTGAAGCGTTGGAAAGCTAACGAGATGAAATTTATTTTAAAAATGGTTTCAGAAGCTATAATAGATTTATTTATAACAGGATGATGTTGGAAAGAGATGGAATTTTCGGTTACGCTTGTCCTTGGGACTGGACTTGTTTGTTGGTGCCGCACAGGAAGTCAGCGTCAAAGTGGAGTGAATTTAAGGAGTAATTAATAGGTTTGTTGAAAATAAATTTTAAGAATTAGTGTACCATTTAAGAAGTTTTGGAGATACCGTAAAGAGTGTCGCCGCATGGCGTCGATGTTCTCACTTTCGAATAGCGTTGGAATAGTTTACAAGTTAGTAACGGTTATGTTCAAGAAGTACCGGAATGGTCAACATATGTGTAGTTGATTTGAGATATGTTAATGGGTTGTTATGTTGGATGGTTGGACGTGTAAGTGTAGTTGATGATGGTTGTATCGGATAAATTTTCGAGGACGAAAATATTCTAAGTGGGGGAGAGTTGTAACACCCGGTATTTAGTTAATTATTTAATTAAATACTTTTAAATTATTTCGAATTTAATTATTGAATTTATGGAGTGTTGAGAATTGTTGACATGAGTTTTTATGATTAATTAGTCGATTAATTAGTTGATTAAGTTGTAGAAATAGTATTGAAGAAATACTAGATTTATTATATGGACTTAATTAAGTGATGGTGGTAGTAAAAGGTGGGGTGTGAATGTTAGGCCCAATAGGTTTAATGAAATTAGGTTAAGATAAGGATTAGGTTAATTAGAAGAGAAAAATTCTTGGGGAATTGGTCATGGAAAGTTGTAGAGAAGAGAGAAAATAGGAGAGAAATTTATTCCCGTTTTTCTTGCGGCAGTCTCACTAAATCGAAGATCCCCGATTCGTTAACCGTTGGATCGTTGTCAAATTTTGTGGGTAGGTTCGCAATACATGTATCTAGCTTTTGACCGTTGGGATCTTCAAAATAAGGTCTGAGTTGTGAGATATCATCATCATACTGAAGCTGCATATTTGGGAAAATTTCCAGCTTTTGATTCTGATTAAAAGAGGCAATGGTTGGGAGCTAAGGCTAGATGGCTTCGACCGGTAGAACTGTAGAACGGACTCCGAATACAAGGTAAGGGGTGGGGTTCTAACTCTATAACCGGACTCATGATGAATGATATGTGGGGGTTAAATTCGTTGGAAATTATTCCGGTTTATTGTGTGTGATTTATGTTGCAAAACAATAATTTATATGCTGTTGTGTCGAATCTTGTTGTTGTTGAATCGATAGTGTAGTTAAATTTGTGGTGAAAAATAATTATTGGAATACTTGGAGACTGGAATTAATTGAAAATTGTATAGGTAGTTCGTATATGTTAGTAGGTGATTGTGTTTGGCTTGTTTTGTGAATTATGATGAGTACATTGTGTTGTTATTTCCTTGTGATTTCTGAGCGATGTGTATACCGTCGTGGTTTTATGCGAAGTTGCAGGATGTTTCAGTGACGATGAATACCTCTATTTATTGGTATAGCGACGATATAGGCTTATGCCTTAGTGACGGTGATGTTGTTTTGTTTGTTGTGTGTGTTTGTTGCATTCATATACATATGCATTTTGGTGACGGCCTGGATTGGCAAATTAGCGACGAAGGCTTATGCCTTGATGCCTCTGTTTAACTGGCAATTGGCGATGGAGGTTAAAGCCCTGGGTACCACATGCATGTGCATTTGATAGAGTCTCATTATATGTGGCATGAGTGTGATTTAATTGTGATGTATTGTGACTTGAGTTGTTGTTGAATTGTGATAATGTGAAGTTGAAATTATAAGTTGTTATACTAATGACGTATTGTGACATGTATTGTCTGGGAGATGAGAAATAGTTGTTATAACTATTAATATGTTGTTGTTGATTTTGTTATTATAACTGTTGTCCGAAAGCTGTAACATGATAATTTTTTATGATTTAATTCTAATATATTATTTATCAGGCGTTTGATTATATTGGTAGATATCTCACCCCTTCTGAATGATGTTTCCCTACCATGGGAAATTGACAGGTACTCAAGATAGCGATGGAAATTTGAAGTGATTTTATGAAGTCTTTAATTGCTGTTAATCGAGTTGGTGTCTTGCTCTGATACGTAGCACTCGGGGGGATAAAGCGATTGTTTTTATTATTGTTTTAATTGCTGAATTTTATTTAGATTTGATTTAAATTGTAACTTAAAGTTACCGTGCAATGATGCTACGACTTGATTTGAATAGTTATGAAGTTTGTTGATTCCGCTGCGAGTTAATTATTGAATTTAAACAAAGTGATTTTTTTTGTAATGATTTGATTATCGTTTTAAATTCTTGTGCTATGTATCTATATGAAGGCAAGTAAGCCGTAAATGTTTTTGAGATGACGAATATGTGATACCTCAAATGAACTTGTTTGGAATTTATACTCTGATTTTCCGTATAATTTATCGGGTAGATTTGGGGTGTTACATCCATGACTATGGGCCTCACTGTGGACCCTCAAGATCTCACCCTAGGATAATCACCAGCCTAGATCTAACGTGCCCAGCCTTGGGGTCTATACCATAGTCCTTCCAAACTGCCACACTAAATTCTAACCCTGATAAACTAAATTAATTTTTATTAATTATATGTTTTAATTAATTCTTATTTAATATATTTATTTATATAATGATGATTATTTTCATAATTAAATTATTATATGATACTTATATTAAAAGTTCTAATTTGTTGTTCGTTCCGATTAAATCAGTTAATCGCTATGGTCAACAATAAATTTTAATTAAAATGCTTATTTAATTAAAATATAATTAATTATTATTTGGTTAAATGGTTTCAACCACTCTCATTGGTTGCGATGATTAACTATTCAATTTCCTCATGTCAAATTCCTTATTCTTTTTAATCGAATTAATCGATTGCGAGGAGTAACGATACAAATTAATTATCATAAAATTATTAAAAAATACCTTAATTCATTATTAGTGATAATCGAATCAATCGATTAAAATTGGTAGTGATGCAATTTCAATCTTTTAACTATGGCGATCGAATCTATTGATCGTTGCGGTTAATAGTGCTAAATCAAATCAGGGTTGTACGCCCAAATCCTAAAACACTCAAAATACACTAAACCACGTAACTACGGATTTACATCCTTTCAAACACTGCGATGTTCACAACTACGATAAGGTAACTCAAAATACCTTCGAACATTCACATTTCAAAACAACTTCAAACCACATTCAATTCAATTCCTAAGGCGTACAATCCTGTGCCCGAACTATGTTGACTCTGATTCTCCATAAGGAGGTACGTAGGCACTTGGCAACAAGGCGAGTCCCCTTCCTCCAAATCTTAATCATGTCTTTAACCCTATTAATTGTTTGTTACCATTCTTTATGTTTTGCCATAACCCTTATCTTTGCAATGTTAACCTTTAGGAAAGGGTTGAGGGTGCCTAACACCTTCCCTCGACCTGAATATAGTATCTTACCCTAAATCTCTTAATTGCATAGGTTTCCTATTCGCCTTGGTAAAATAGGTGGCGACTCTAAAAGCTTAATTTTTAGGGCAGGTTGCTACACATCTAAGGTGGGTGCTTTCAGACCCAGAGGTGAGCCACCGAGAAGCTAGGGCCATTGAGGTCTATTGGGCCGAAACTAAGTTGGCCTACCCTTGGCCCAGTCCAGAACAGGAGCCCCCCCAAGTCGGAGCTTTCTGGTCAAGAAGCTGTGACTTTGACAATGTCAGGGCTTCAAGACCTTGGTAATGCTCGGCGAGGTGAATCCTCGTCTAGTGGTTGTGCTCGGAAGGTATGCGTGCCGGAAGGCACGCTCTGTGGGCTGGAACGAAAGGTCGCGTGTGGGCGATACGCGCTGACGTGGCATAGGTAATGATTGCCTAGGGGTAGGTGGCGGCGCCTAGGGAATCTGTGTCAACCGAGGCGTCATTTCGTATTCCGGGCAAACCCCTTATAAAAAGGGGCGAAACTCCTCACTTAGGAACTTTCTGCTCCCCGCTTGCGTGCTCGGCGTCTCAGATCAAATCCCAGGCCTTGCTTTTTGCAGTGTTCTTTCATCAATCAAGTTCAACGAAATCATGTCTGAATCAGGTACGTCTGGGATTCTTTTTGATTTTACACGCTTTTCTTTTAGAGTTATGACGGGTTTATGAGGTGATTCGCCGTTTTTTGTCATCTAACTCGGCAAATAGGCATGAAACTGGGCCTTCTCCCCGGGTTATTCATGCGATGCCCGGGAAAGGTTGTTGCACCCTAAAATTTGCCCATCTAATTTTACCTCTAACTGGTTTATGTTCTTCATTTCAGCTGCACTTACATTTTAGGTCATTAACACTCATACATTCATCAATCAATACTTTGCATGGGATCAAGGATCTGAGAAGCTAGGATCTTTATATGGTCATTCATCATGGGCTTCTTTACCCCTCAGTTACAAGGGCTTCCTCTATCAGACCTCATCAAGGGAAAGACAGTTGAGGTTCCTTATTCATGACACTTGAGGTCGTCAATTCATTAATTAAAGTCATGGTACAAGAAGTGGTATGATATAATCATTATGATCAAGGCAACCATTTGTTCTCTCATTTGTTTATAATTCGATGTTTGTAATGCAAGCTAACATGAACTGGAGACTGAAGATAGGGGTTCATCAAGAATGCAATTTGATTTGAATTTGAAGTGGATTATGTGACTTCATAAATTCAAATTTTTGATCAAGGTTAAGTGATTAGATTTAAGTTCTTAAGCTCATGACGTGTCAAAAATTATATCAAGCTTGCTGAAATATGGAAGATTCATTTATATGGTTTTGATACACAAGCTTTAAGATTCAAATTCATCCACCATCAGAATTTCAATTTTGAATGATTTGAAAAGAAAAAAAGAGGCCATTTGTGAAGTACATTACAATTTCATTCAAAGTCAGAAGTAAAATTACAAAGAGGGATAGCTACAATCATTTTTATCAAAGGACTAAATTACAAAGGTTTAACTTCATGCCACTATATCTTTACAAAACAGTCCCTCTTTACAAAAAGATCTCACATCAAAGACCTCAAAAAAGGGAAAAGAGATCGGTCCTAAGTTTTGTGTCCTTCACGTTGAAATTATCCACGCTCCAAAGGTCCTCTCCATATGCCAATCCACAACACCTTGCTATATACATCCACTGCCCTGTAGGAACAATACACATAAGTCACACACATCAAACCATATTCATACCAGCAGAAGATTCAGGACCCAAATCAATATATATTTCAGTTCATAACTAACCTACTGATTGATAACAGAATTTAACCACCCTCCAACTGAATTAACAAAATAACAGAAAACAGTTACATACCAACAAAACCCCTAACAGCTCTAACCACCTATAATAGAGATGTAACAAACTTTTGGCCCTGATAACTATCAAATAACCAATTCGCCATAACCTCCTAACTGTTTTCAAACCAGTTCCTAACCTTCTAACATTTGTAACACCTAACTAACTTTCAAACCATTCCCTAACTTCCCTAACCACTTCATAACTAACTGACCAACAGAATAACTACCTAACAGAATTGCAATAAATTGATAACAAAAAAAATCAGTGAAGGACTGACCTTGAGATTCAACTTCTGTATAACTTGAATTCTTCTTCAGAATCAGCTCTGGACCATTCACTTCCATCTTCACCATCTCCCGATTCATTCTCCCTCTGCAACGCTTCACCATTCTTCATAACCACTTTGCCTCCACTTGATCACGATCTTCACTTCATTTCACCCTTCTCCAATACACCTTCAACTCCATACAGAACCTCCCTCTGCTCTTCCATTGATTCGACCATCACTATTCCCCTCTGCGACTCATTCATCTTCTTCAATCCCTTCACATATCATCAATCCTCATCATCATCAATTCCTAATCTTTATCAACAACGACTCAATAACTCACGCACACAGAAGTAAAGAATCGACAAAATCAGAAAAAATCGCAGCAAGAAGAAGAAGAAAATAGAGAGGAAGGATTAACAGAAAAAGGAACCTGTACAATCTAGGGGATTCGTTACAACAATTTTCGTTATCAACCTTGCTCTCCTTCAACGATCTTCAAGAACAGCTCCACCGCTTCGGATCCACTTTGCAATCTCAATATTCAATCCATCACGCCTTCAATCTGCATCGGATTATTCATCACAACAATTCAACCTCGTTTCTCTCCCTGTGATTCATTCATCAAACCACCATCAACAACGAATCTTCAACGCTCCTTCGATCTTCGACCAACTCTTCAAGATTCTTCGTCACCAACGCAAATACAAAATGAAGAGGAGAAACGAAGGAGATGAATGGAGGTCACTTTGCTCTTGTTCACGGTGAATTCCGAGGGTTTCATTGGAGATGAGACGAGAAAGGTGCTGAGTAAGCCGAAAGAGATGAGATACGTGCGAGGAAAAGTTTGCGGTGGCCGGACTTTGATCGGAGAGAGAATCTCGCTCCGGTGCCGCCGTCGAAACTCGTTCAAGAGAAGGTCGAAGGTCACAGTTCTTAACCCTAAATCCCAATTCTATTTTCCTTTTATTTTTCTTTTTATTAATTTATTTTATTAATTCTGAAAATAAAATGGATCAAGACACAATCAGGGTTGGGCCATGTTCACCGAGTTCATTTTTACACCCACTTGGCCCGTGACATCATTTTTGCTGAACACAACTAACAAAAACCCTGCTGGGCTAATTCAATGGGCCCTGCGCCATTCTTACTTGTTCACAGACCTAATCTAGTTATTGCAACCCCAGGTTCATGTATTGTAGATTTACTAGTTAGAATTAGAATTTTCTTCTATTATTTTAAGTTCTAAAAACTATAAAACCAATAAAATTTCCTTATTGTTTAGATCATTTTTAGGATTTAATTTTGGTTCATCTAATTGGTAATTTTCTTCCATAAAAAATCACATAAAAATAATAGTTCTTTAAATTCGATTTTTTGTACTATTTTGCATCATTCATTTTCATGTTTGGTGCTATATTTTCAAGTCATTATTTTAGTCAATTTGTGTACTAATTTTGTACCATTGTTTACTTGTGATTTTTACTTGCAATCCTACTTGTATGTTCCCATAGATTTAGGACCTATAATTCATAACTTTTAGGTTAGTCTTCCCTTTAGGCAAATCCCATAATTTTAGGTAGAACTTTAACTTGACAATTTAGGACTTAGAATCATCTTTTAGTTCATATTAGATTAGGTTCTTTTCCTTTTTCTTTTCGACTTTAAAACATTAATAAAGGACGACGCGAATCATGCTAAATGCCTTTTTTAGTGTGAAAGAAATGATTGGGGCGTAGGCCCCGATGTATGTTCTTTCCCACTTAGCGGAAGAGAAATGATTGAGGCGTAGGCCTCGGTGTATTTCTCAACCGCTATTTAGAGAAACGATTGTGGCGTAGGCCTCGATGTGCATTCTCTAAATATCCAAAACTTTGTATTTTTTAACCACTATTTAGAGAAACGATTGTGGCGTAGGCCTCGATGTGCGTTCTCTAAATATTCAAAAAAAACTCTTTTATGGCATGATTCAAGTCACAAATTAATTTCCCTTAAAAGACACCTAACCAAAAACACTTCAAAATATCTAATAAAGGCTCAGAGCTAATCAAAGTGAGGAAGTGATGCGATGCCTTGTAGTAGGTTTTCGTCCATCATGGAATCACATATAAAAGACACAAACCAATCTCTTTTCTCTCCTGCCTCTGAGGCATTCTTTCTCTTGCCTTCAGGGCATTCTTTCCCTTAATCGGACACGTTATTTCCGCTCCATTCCCAGCTTAAGACTCCAGAGGTCGAGCAGCGGAGTGCGAATGTAACTGTTCAACTAAAAAACACAAAAACAAACTAAAACTAAAGAGCCGAACTACGGCGCTCTGATTCCTGAAAAGGATACGTAGGCATTAGGTCGCGGGGCCTAAGCGAGCACAACTATTTATAAACCTTATTTTCCCCGTGTTTCTTTTCTTTCATTTGCATGCATTCCCTTAGTAATTAAGCTTTAGATTTATACACCCTTAGAATAGAACAAACATAAGTGGATACCATCGAGTACGATGGGCGTGAGGGGTGCTAGCACCTTCCCCTTGCGTAACCGACTCCCGTACCTTGATTCTCTGGTCGCAAGACCCTGTTCCTTTGTAGGTTTTCTGATATTCCTTTCCCTTTGGGATAAATATATTGGTGGCGACTCTGTTGTTCATATTTCGCGAGCGTGCGACAGCTGGCGACTCTGCTGGGGATTCTAGCTTAGTCGATCCTAGCTTGTGTTTGCTTTCTTTTCTTTGGGTGTTTATTTATTAATTTATTGCTTTATTGCTTTACTGCTTTATTGCTTTATTTCTTTATGCCTTGCATATCATGACTATTTATTGCTCACATATCATGTTTATTTTCTCGCATTCTGGACTATATTATGGGTCCCCGTGGGGGCCACATATTTTCTCTGTTTGCAGGTTGGGTGGGTTGTTTCTATGAGGTAAAAGGCCCAATACCCAGGCCAGAGTTGACACATAGGATACCTAGGATAGAGTGGATAGTCATGACGCCGATGAGATGTCAGGTCTTGTCTAGTGCGATCATGAGACCCACGCCCAGTCGAGGTTCAAATGGGGTATCATCGTTGGCATGTAGATGCAACAATGGTGGTATCTCAGGAGAACTGATAACGCTGGTTGCCATATTGACCTACCCTGACCTAGACTACACCCGTGAGTGGGGAGGGAATCATATTCTTAACAGGTACAGGTACATGTTCTGTTGGTGATTATTGGTCCTCCTGGTACTCAAAAGGCGTCGAACCTTTGATCCTGGGACATTTGACTTATGCAGAAGTTCTACATCAGTTATCTAGAATCAACGTCGAACCTCTGAATCTGGAGGTTTGACCTTATGTGACTTATGCAAAGGTTATCTATCAGAATCAACGTCGAACCTCTGAATCTGGAGGGTTCGACCATCTTTGACTTATGCACAAGCTATTTATCAAGAGAGCAACGTCGAACCTCTGAATCTGGAGGATTCGACCATATCTTATTGACCATGAGAAGTTATTATCACAAGAGGTCTTGATCCTTGATCCTGATTCCTACTACATTTGCATCATCATTAACACTTTGCATTCATGCATATGCATCCATGGTTACCAAGACTCTTACCACACTTCCTCTCCATCAGATCAGACAAGACAATTCCTCCACACCGATATCTGACAAGAGCTCACCGACAAAGAATCATGGGGAATTACAAAAAATCAAGCTACTATCTAAGGACCCCACGCCTCCTCATGAGGGTACCTTCCACCGATGGACCATGAAGACTTTATGTTTGTCAGAGAACATTTCATTTGCATTAGAATAAGGCCAAGCTTGCCCTTGTATAGATTTCTTTAGTATTTTCAATTGTATTACTTTTGTTGTTATCAAGTATTTCTCATTGTAAGAAACTCATTCTGTTTGAATAAATAAAAATAATGTAACATACATGTTTTTCTCAAATCATTTCATCTTTGTCATTATGTTCATTGATACTTCACTCATTTGTCTTAAGCAACTAAAAAAGGAGAATGATGAAAAATCAAAAACACATGAACTACTAATTGTAAGCTTTTGGAACAAAGATCCTGCTGACGATGTACAGGCATTGTTTCAATTCCTAAACACCGGAGTTATAAGGGAGTGAAACCTTCGTTAACCCCTTTGAGCCTAAGGAGTAGTAGTTTCTTTTCAAAAAATACAAAACCCTAAATATTAACCAGGGGCAGGGTAGTCTTCAGTTAGTGCGACCGAGGGCTCAACTTTCAGGTATTCCATCAGAGGATCAATCATATTCCATCTCTCACAACAAAAGCAGACGAGCACTATCCACAATGGATGTCTCTCACTCACTGAGAAGAAGTCAGTCACAACCTTTTCATCAAGTCAATCACAAAAGTCATACAACTTGTTCCCGAACGAGACAAAAAAAAAGGGAATGAAAAGAAAGTTATGAATCATGATAAAAAAAAGAAAGAAACAATAGCCTGCTAAGTCAAAAGAAAGAAAAAACTTTAAAGCAAATGACTTAGGCAAAAATTAGGGCATATCCCGCTGGACAACGAAAATGGCAATCAAAAGAAACTATTGTCCAGGCAAAAGTTAGGGAAAGCAAAAGGCAAAAGAAAAAAATCCTCCGAGGGACAAGTTGTTATGACTATCAACAAAAAGCACCAAAGGGTGACTGCCACCTCCATCAAAGCCATAAAGGATCCTCATCCATCACAATCCTTCCTGAAAGGCGAATACTCGTGTCGAACTAGCTGAACGTAGGACTGGAGAACATCACGAAGAAGGGGTGGGTTAAGTAGAACTTGAGCCTTTATCCTTTGTTTCTTAAACCGTGAACCCGGCCACGTTACAACCCTCAAAAGTCCTAATTGAAGCAGGGTTCGTTCCGAAAGCATACAAACTGTAAAATCATGACAAATTGACTCCTAACGTTGCTTGTCACTTGTATTAGTATCAGTGCAACATTTTGACAAATAAAACTTTTCTTTTGAGATTAACATGTGCATTCCATTCTCATTATCCTTTTCAAAACAGAATTGTCTCTAATCAGAAAGTAAGTACTTGATACCAAGGAAAGTTCAACATTGAAATTCCATCGAGTAATCTTACAAAGGCAAAGGTTGGTCACCCACAAAGCAAATACCTGAAGCATCCATCTGGTGGAACAATCCCTTTCAATCTGGGGCATCCATTCCATGATCAACACTGGGGCAGACCATTGCAAATCTCCATGATTCAAGCATTATCAAAGTCCTATCTCAAGAGATCTTACGAGCTGGGGCAAACTAGTAACAACTTTTTCTTCATCTTCAATCAAGTGTCAGATATCGAGACAAGTGTCGAGGGGTCAAGCCAAACACCTCACCTTCACCAACCATTTTGCAAGCAATGACTTTTCCGCAAGGGCACACTCCACCCACTCCTTGTATCCCGGAAGCAATCATTTCATTCATAATCATACATACATCATGCATAATCATTGCATTTCCATTATCATTTCACCCACATGATCCAATCATCAATAAAGCAGGGGCATCCACCTCACCTTGAATCTCAAAAAGAGTTTCTAAACTCCATCCAATCTATTCCATACAAAGCAGAAACCCTGATCAATCAGTACACTGCATATAGAATCCATAGCATTGCATCTCCAGAAGTGCACAAATAAATCATACATTGCATATGAAGCATAAGCCAAGTTACTCATCAGATGAGGTCCCTACAAGCAATCAATCGATATTCCACTGGATCACTCAGAGTTACCATTGTGGTGTCATCTCCCAGAGCCAATCATGGTCATTTTTCTTCAACCCAGAGTTGATGTTTTTGAGTTCAACCCAGAGTTGACTTTCCCTCCATCTTTTAACCGAGTTAATTATCTCCTCCCACTCAACCCAGAGTTGACGGTTGTCTCTTTTCTTTTCCCGCTCAACCCAGAGTTGACGCTTATCTTTTACTCAACCCAGAGTTGATTCCTTGTCTTTTCCCACTCAACCCAGAGTTGATGGTTATTCTTTATCCTTTTCCCCTCTCAACCCAGAGTTGATGGTTATCCCTTATTCAATCCAGAATTGATTTCTCTTCCCCACTCAACCCAGAGTTGACGGTTATCTTTTATTCAACCCAGAGTTGATCCTTGTCTCTTCCCACTCAACCCAGAGTTGATGGTTATCTCTTGCTTTTTCCCGCTCAACCCAGAGTTGACGGTTATCTTTTATTCAACCCAGAGTTGATCCTTGTCTTTCTTTCCCACTCAACCCAGAGTTGACGGTTATCTTTTATTCTTCTTTCCCACTCAACCCAGAGTTGACGGTTATCCTTTATCCTTCTCCCCACTCAACCCAGAGTTGACGGTTATCTTTTATTCTTCCTTCCCACTCAACCCAGAGTTGACGGTTATCCTTTATCCTTTTTCCCACTCAACCCAGAGTTGACGGTTATCTTTTGTCTTTTCCCACTCAACCCAGAGTTGACGGTTATCTTATTTCTTTCCCACTCAACCCAGAGTTGACGGTTATCCTTTATCCTTCTCCCCACTCAACCCAGAGTTGACGGTTATCTTTTATTCTTCCTTCCCACTCAACCCAGAGTTGACGGTTATCCTTTATCCTTTTTCCCACTCAACCCAGAGTTGACGGTTATCTTTTGTCTTTTCCCACTCAACCCAGAGTTGACGGTTATCTTATTTCTTTCCCACTCAACCCAGAGTTGACGGTCATCCTCTATTCAATCCAGAATTGATTATCCTTTTCCCACTCAACCCAGAGTTGACGGTTACCTTTTATTCAACCCAGAGTTGACGTTTGTCTTCTTTCTTTCTCACTCGACCCAGAGTTGACGGTTATCCTTTGTTCAATCCAGAATTGACTATTCCCACTCAACCCAGAGTTGACGGTCACCTTGTATCTTTTCCCACTCAGCCCAGAGTTGACGGTTGTCTCCTTGTATTTTCCCACTCAACTCAGAGTTGACGGTTATCCTTTATTCAATCCAGAATTGACTTTTTGTTTCCCACTCAACCCAGAGTTGACGGTCATCCCTTATTTTGTGTCCCACTAAACCCAGAGTTGACGGTTACCTTTTGTCATTTCCCACTCGACCCAGAGTTGACGGTCATCCTTTGTTCAATCCAGAATTGACTTCTCTTTTCCCACTCAACCCAGGGTTGACGGTTATCCTTTTTCAACCCAGAGTTGATCCTTTACTTTTTCAACCCAGAGTTGACAATCATTTTTTTATTCAATCCAGAATTGATTCTCTTTCCCACTCAACCCAGAGTTGACGGTTATCTTGTTTTCTTTCCCACTCAACCCAGAGTTGACGGTTCCCTTTTTTTCAACCCAGAGTTGACGGTTATCTCTTGTCTTTCCCACTCAACCCAGAGTTGACGGTTATTTCTAATTGTTCATCTTTCCTCTTTCAACCCATAGTTATTATCCAATCCCTTATCCAACCCAGAGTTGACTTCCCTTCATTCTTCGACCCAGAGTCGACCCACTTTTCTTCTTCAGCCCAAAGTTGAGTTCTATTTCATTTCTAACCCAGAGTTGAATTACTTTCTCTCAACCCAGAGTTGATGTCTATCTCTTGTTTTCAACCCAGAGTTGATTTTCTTTCCTTCTTTCTCAACCCAGAGTTGATGCCTATATCTTGTCCTATTAATACTGATTTCCCTTTCTATTCTCAACCCAGAGTTGATGTTTACATCTTGTCCAACCCAGAGTTGACTTCCCCTTTATTCTTCGACCCAGAGTTGACCCGCTATCCTTCTTCAACCCAGAGTTGAATTCCATTTCATTTCTAACCCAGAGTTAATTTGTTCAATCCAGAATTGATACATTCTTCCTCAGTAGAGTTGACACCGTCTTTTCCCCAGTGGATCCTATCTCTCATCAAGCAAATTTTCAGGTTCACTTGGTATTTAATCTTCTTCTACCTTGATTGCTCGAAAGGCTAACGCCAATCTCTCCTTCAAGTTTAAGACGATTAAATAGGGGCAGCTGTTGCACCCTAAAATTTGCCCATCTAATTTTACCTCTAACTGGTTTATGTTCTTCATTTCAGCTGCACTTACATTTTAGGTCATTAACACTCATACATTCATCAATCAATACTTTGCATGGGATCAAGGATCTGAGAAGCTAGGATCTTTATATGGTCATTCATCATGGGCTTCTTTACCCCTCAGTTACAAGGGCTTCCTCTATCAGACCTCATCAAGGGAAAGACAGTTGAGGTTCCTTATTCATGACACTTGAGGTCGTCAATTCATTAATTAAAGTCATGGTACAAGAAGTGGTATGATATAATCATTATGATCAAGGCAACCATTTGTTCTCTCATTTGTTTATAATTCGATGTTTGTAATGCAAGCTAACATGAACTGGAGACTGAAGATAGGGGTTCATCAAGAATGCAATTTGATTTGAATTTGAAGTGGATTATGTGACTTCATAAATTCAAATTTTTGATCAAGGTTAAGTGATTAGATTTAAGTTCTTAAGCTCATGACGTGTCAAAAATTATATCAAGCTTGCTGAAATATGGAAGATTCATTTATATGGTTTTGATACACAAGCTTTAAGATTCAAATTCATCCACCATCAGAATTTCAATTTTGAATGATTTGAAAAGAAAAAAAGAGGCCATTTGTGAAGTACATTACAATTTCATTCAAAGTCAGAAGTAAAATTACAAAGAGGGATAGCTACAATCATTTTTATCAAAGGACTAAATTACAAAGGTTTAACTTCATGCCACTATATCTTTACAAAACAGTCCCTCTTTACAAAAAGATCTCACATCAAAGACCTCAAAAAAGGGAAAAGAGATCGGTCCTAAGTTTTGTGTCCTTCACGTTGAAATTATCCACGCTCCAAAGGTCCTCTCCATATGCCAATCCACAACACCTTGCTATATACATCCACTGCCCTGTAGGAACAATACACATAAGTCACACACATCAAACCATATTCATACCAGCAGAAGATTCAGGACCCAAATCAATATATATTTCAGTTCATAACTAACCTACTGATTGATAACAGAATTTAACCACCCTCCAACTGAATTAACAAAATAACAGAAAACAGTTACATACCAACAAAACCCCTAACAGCTCTAACCACCTATAATAGAGATGTAACAAACTTTTGGCCCTGATAACTATCAAATAACCAATTCGCCATAACCTCCTAACTGTTTTCAAACCAGTTCCTAACCTTCTAACATTTGTAACACCTAACTAACTTTCAAACCATTCCCTAACTTCCCTAACCACTTCATAACTAACTGACCAACAGAATAACTACCTAACAGAATTGCAATAAATTGATAACAAAAAAAATCAGTGAAGGACTGACCTTGAGATTCAACTTCTGTATAACTTGAATTCTTCTTCAGAATCAGCTCTGGACCATTCACTTCCATCTTCACCATCTCCCGATTCATTCTCCCTCTGCAACGCTTCACCATTCTTCATAACCACTTTGCCTCCACTTGATCACGATCTTCACTTCATTTCACCCTTCTCCAATACACCTTCAACTCCATACAGAACCTCCCTCTGCTCTTCCATTGATTCGACCATCACTATTCCCCTCTGCGACTCATTCATCTTCTTCAATCCCTTCACATATCATCAATCCTCATCATCATCAATTCCTAATCTTTATCAACAACGACTCAATAACTCACGCACACAGAAGTAAAGAATCGACAAAATCAGAAAAAATCGCAGCAAGAAGAAGAAGAAAATAGAGAGGAAGGATTAACAGAAAAAGGAACCTGTACAATCTAGGGGATTCGTTACAACAATTTTCGTTATCAACCTTGCTCTCCTTCAACGATCTTCAAGAACAGCTCCACCGCTTCGGATCCACTTTGCAATCTCAATATTCAATCCATCACGCCTTCAATCTGCATCGGATTATTCATCACAACAATTCAACCTCGTTTCTCTCCCTGTGATTCATTCATCAAACCACCATCAACAACGAATCTTCAACGCTCCTTCGATCTTCGACCAACTCTTCAAGATTCTTCGTCACCAACGCAAATACAAAATGAAGAGGAGAAACGAAGGAGATGAATGGAGGTCACTTTGCTCTTGTTCACGGTGAATTCCGAGGGTTTCATTGGAGATGAGACGAGAAAGGTGCTGAGTAAGCCGAAAGAGATGAGATACGTGCGAGGAAAAGTTTGCGGTGGCCGGACTTTGATCGGAGAGAGAATCTCGCTCCGGTGCCGCCGTCGAAACTCGTTCAAGAGAAGGTCGAAGGTCACAGTTCTTAACCCTAAATCCCAATTCTATTTTCCTTTTATTTTTCTTTTTATTAATTTATTTTATTAATTCTGAAAATAAAATGGATCAAGACACAATCAGGGTTGGGCCATGTTCACCGAGTTCATTTTTACACCCACTTGGCCCGTGACATCATTTTTGCTGAACACAACTAACAAAAACCCTGCTGGGCTAATTCAATGGGCCCTGCGCCATTCTTACTTGTTCACAGACCTAATCTAGTTATTGCAACCCCAGGTTCATGTATTGTAGATTTACTAGTTAGAATTAGAATTTTCTTCTATTATTTTAAGTTCTAAAAACTATAAAACCAATAAAATTTCCTTATTGTTTAGATCATTTTTAGGATTTAATTTTGGTTCATCTAATTGGTAATTTTCTTCCATAAAAAATCACATAAAAATAATAGTTCTTTAAATTCGATTTTTTGTACTATTTTGCATCATTCATTTTCATGTTTGGTGCTATATTTTCAAGTCATTATTTTAGTCAATTTGTGTACTAATTTTGTACCATTGTTTACTTGTGATTTTTACTTGCAATCCTACTTGTATGTTCCCATAGATTTAGGACCTATAATTCATAACTTTTAGGTTAGTCTTCCCTTTAGGCAAATCCCATAATTTTAGGTAGAACTTTAACTTGACAATTTAGGACTTAGAATCATCTTTTAGTTCATATTAGATTAGGTTCTTTTCCTTTTTCTTTTCGACTTTAAAACATTAATAAAGGACGACGCGAATCATGCTAAATGCCTTTTTTAGTGTGAAAGAAATGATTGGGGCGTAGGCCCCGATGTATGTTCTTTCCCACTTAGCGGAAGAGAAATGATTGAGGCGTAGGCCTCGGTGTATTTCTCAACCGCTATTTAGAGAAACGATTGTGGCGTAGGCCTCGATGTGCATTCTCTAAATATCCAAAACTTTGTATTTTTTAACCACTATTTAGAGAAACGATTGTGGCGTAGGCCTCGATGTGCGTTCTCTAAATATTCAAAAAAAACTCTTTTATGGCATGATTCAAGTCACAAATTAATTTCCCTTAAAAGACACCTAACCAAAAACACTTCAAAATATCTAATAAAGGCTCAGAGCTAATCAAAGTGAGGAAGTGATGCGATGCCTTGTAGTAGGTTTTCGTCCATCATGGAATCACATATAAAAGACACAAACCAATCTCTTTTCTCTCCTGCCTCTGAGGCATTCTTTCTCTTGCCTTCAGGGCATTCTTTCCCTTAATCGGACACGTTATTTCCGCTCCATTCCCAGCTTAAGACTCCAGAGGTCGAGCAGCGGAGTGCGAATGTAACTGTTCAACTAAAAAACACAAAAACAAACTAAAACTAAAGAGCCGAACTACGGCGCTCTGATTCCTGAAAAGGATACGTAGGCATTAGGTCGCGGGGCCTAAGCGAGCACAACTATTTATAAACCTTATTTTCCCCGTGTTTCTTTTCTTTCATTTGCATGCATTCCCTTAGTAATTAAGCTTTAGATTTATACACCCTTAGAATAGAACAAACATAAGTGGATACCATCGAGTACGATGGGCGTGAGGGGTGCTAGCACCTTCCCCTTGCGTAACCGACTCCCGTACCTTGATTCTCTGGTCGCAAGACCCTGTTCCTTTGTAGGTTTTCTGATATTCCTTTCCCTTTGGGATAAATATATTGGTGGCGACTCTGTTGTTCATATTTCGCGAGCGTGCGACAAAGGTCAATGTAGATTTAAATTTTTCTCGCATCTGCTCGGCCTCCTCGAGTTTTCGCCCGCCAAATTCATAGAGCGGCCGGTGTCTTTAAGTCATCTGTCGGCTTATTCATGGTCATGCCCGGCGTATTCAAGGTTTCCACCGGGGTGTTGGAGTTGGACCCGAGTATCTTCGTATTTTTTATGTTAAGTTAACCTTCTCTCAGCGGATGGCCTTGGCCGTAGATCTAACTTATTTTTCGAAGGGGTTTGGTCGGTGGCACTATTGCCCGCCGTTCCACCCTTTCACTTGCATCGCGGTGGAAGGGTGGATTTGATGATCGGTCGAATTCATTTTTTCCTTCTGCATGCAGGTGAATCAGGCTCGGGGTCTAGCTCGAGGTCCAACTCAGAGTCTAGCTCTAGTTCCAGCTTGTGGGACGGTTCGCGGAGCACGAGTGCGAGTAGTTCTGAAGTGGAGGAAGTGGAGGTTGAGAGCTCGCATCTTTCAGTGATTGAGGAAGACGACGATGAGGATGTGCCTTCAGAATCTAACGAGAAGGCTCCTCTAACTCCGCTCTTTGAATATGACTTCGAGGTAGACTTAGGCTGGGTGGCCGAAGAGCCTCAACTCGAAGTGTCTCGGTATACTGACTCACTGGTCGGGGCTTTTCGTGAGGTCGAGGTTCGAGGGCCGAGTGACGAATTGAATTTCCAGGTGGTCTGCCCGACGACCGAGGAACGCATCTGTTCCCACTTCCGTGGGGACAGTTTTGCTATGTACGAGTATGTCTTCCGGGAGCTCGGGTTCCGCCTGCCTTTCACCAGCTTCCAAGTCTCACTATTGGCGCGTCTTGCGTTGACTCCGTCTCAGTTTCATCCGAATGCCTTTGCTTTCATGCGGGCATTCGAGATCGTCTGTGACTATCTGGGCATTCGAGCTACGACCGACTTGTTTTGCCGCTGCTTCAGAGTTCAACGGAAGATGGCTGACGGGCGCTTTAGCTGGGTTTCCTTCCGGAATGCCGATCGGAAGCTCTTCAAAATGTACGTTGATTCGGTCAAGGATTTTAAAAACCGTTTTTATGTTATCCGACTGCATAGCCGGGCGGCGTACACCTCGCTGTCAAAGATGATGACCGTGTGCGGCGAGAATGGTATCCCGGAACGGGACGAGGAGGGAAAAGTCAGGACCAAGCTATGTAGCGTGTTTCCCTTTGTTTGGTGGAGAGGCCATTTTAACTTCCCCCCTAAGTACTATGCTCGGGAAGACGGGGATCTGGATGAGCAGGACTCTGTTGAAGCAAGCATAGGGCAAGCAACAAAAAAGATTTGGAAATATTGATCCGGGATTTATCGTCCACAGAGATGGAGAGATGCCATTCAATAGTTTCTATGATTTCGAGCATGGGTTTGAATGAGCAAAAAGTAAACAAAGATATAGACAGGAAAAGAATAAACACATTCTTAGAAGAGAAATAACTTATCAGGAATGTAAATATATTCACTCTTCACAAACATACACTTACCAACCCGTTATACTCAACCCACGATACTCATCTATGTCATCACGTATCTCTCACATAAGCGTCCATCTCTGGAGCACAAACGAGATCATCTCACAACTAAGGTTATCTCTAACGCGAAGTCACGAGAACATCCGTATTCTCGCGTCGGCGATCTCTCGCGCGCCGCTCAAACACGAAAGCATTAAGTACAGATACCCACAGTGAATGCTAGCTCTAAATCTATCTCTAGAGTTCATAACCAACATATTATCATCCTAGATAAGGATTCAAGAAGTTTATCTCTAAAGCACCCCAAATCTCCAGCACAGAGCAAAAATCCAGAATAATATCAACACAGATTTATAAAGCAAGTTAAATATAACATTATAATCGGTAAATATACATCAGATTCAAGTAAATATACAAACAAACCCAACACAAATAAATACACAGAGAATAGAAGAGATGAACCAAACATCTCGCGGGTTGTCAGCTCCGGTTGATGAGAAATCCACCTCCGATCTTCCAAGTGCATGACCCAGTGTTGTTTTCTAAGCTAATCCTACTCTAAGAATGAAAATGATGGAGTTGGAACCAAAAACTCTCCAAAACCATATCCTAGAAATGTTACAAATGAAGAAATATAAAGACAATTTCTGCTACGGCCGCTTAGCGGCCAAATCTCGCTTAGCGGACTACACGTATTACAAAAATATCTAGAACAGTAAACAGGCCTCCGCTTAGCGGCCAGAGCTGCCGCTTAGCGGCCAGGAAAATTTGGTTCGCCCCTGGAAAGCGCGCTTACACGCCGCTCAACGGCGCTCTCTGCACAAAACTTGCTTATTTGATCCAAAATCGCGCAATCGGAGCCGTGCCTTCGACACTTTATTCCTCGAGGCTCCAATAAGCATGAATACCTATAAAAACAAAGGAAAAACTATTAAACGGTATATAAAACATATGAAAACTAAATAATGTGAATATATACACAAAAGTGGGGATTTTATTACAAAAACAGAATGAATAGAATCGATAAGTGCCACAATTATATACTCAAAATAACAACATTTTGGCACTTATCAAACTCTCCCCAACTTAAAACTTTGTTTGTCCTCAAACAATGTCAAATAAATCAAAGAATCAAAAGTAATAAACCAAAGAATTGTGAATCAACAAGTTTTGAAAACCAAAAACAAATGTATGGCTCAATACAAAAACGTATAAACAAAGTAAACACTTACCACTATCCTACAACGACAACATGTAAATGAAACTAATCCTAAGTACAAAAAGCATATAAAACATTCTAACACAATACATGCTCATTTCATGAATCACACCTAGCAAAAATTCATCAATGGATGAAGAACACACAAAGGTGAAGGACTTTTAACACTCATCCAACAATCTTGCAAACAAAAGATTAAATTATGCATTCATCTAAAAATCACATTGAAGATACAAAAGCAAGAATCACAAGGACTTTTCAAGGTTGTAATGTGGCTTGGTTAACAAACAATGGATAAGTCCTAAGGCTAATCGAAACAAAAACTTGCCTAAACCTAAGGGAGTGATCAATCCACCAAAGATTCAAACAACAAAATCTCGATCAAACTTCTTCCTTAACCACAAGTTTCTCAAACCAATCACAATACTTATTAGCACAATTATTCGCTTCTCTTTTCTTTTTCTTTTTCAAAAATTTTTCACTTTTTTTCTTTCTTTTTCTTTTCTTTTCTCTTCATTTTTTTTTCTTTTTCTTTCTTTTCAACCTCATAGCAACAACCGAATAAGTTGCAACCATTTTTCTCCCCAACTTGAATTCAACCACACCATCATATGAATACTCCCTATTTTCTAAGGCAAGGTAAAAATTCATACCAAAAATCATGGTTGAGGGTTCAAGAAAACAAAGAATCAATCATCCATGCAAAAATGAGAACTAAACACTCATAGATAAGCACTTAGCAAAAACAACATGGACATTGACAAAAAGGCTCAAAAGGGTTAACAAATGATCACACACTCACAAGGTGAATTGACTATTTGGTTTTGGTAGTTGTGCTCAAAATGAAACTAAATGCCTTGATCCTTTTCATGCTTTCATAAAATCAACATAAACAAAAGATTAAGCATAATAAAATCCAGTTAAAACAAAGATTGTGGCCTCCAGCATATATGAACAATGGAAAGCTTCCTCACATTTATGGTTTGGGAACTAAAGTGATTCAATCAACAAGCAAGTAATGCAAAAGAATGAATGGTATGGTAATTGTACAAATGAAAAGTTTCCTAAACATGTTATGCTATAGAAAGCGATAAGTGAGTACCTTGAATGATACACTTCAAAAACAATATCCTACCATACATCCGCAAGTTGAAACACTCAAGCTTTGGAAAATCACCTAAAAAATCTTCGAATTATCGAACAAAATTTAAATACAAACAACCAACAAAAGAATTAGAAAAACAAAACTAATATATATTACTAATTAGCCTTGGTGAAAGTGGGAAAAATAAGTGAACCAAGTGGAATAGGAACCCCACTGGTACAAAGCAGGAAAACAAAATTCTGCTATGCTCGCTTAGCGAGATCTGCTCCGCTTAGCGATGACAGAAAAAACCAGAAAAATCAGAACAGAATCTGGTGTTACAGCTCTCTCCACTTCACCTAAATACCTCAAAACATAAAAATAACCAACACTTTACAACCGCTGGGGTGCCTCCCAACAAGCGCTTGTTTTACGTCGTTAGCTCGACGCCTTTATTGTTTTGGTGTTTGGAAAGTAGCTTCCTCCCGTCATGCCATGGTGACGTCTCACCGCACAAGCCTAAAGAAAGTGTCCTAACCAAAGCACTCAACAAACGTTTCGGGTACAAATATATACAACAATTATACAAACATAAAAGAAAACGCAAGTATACAATTATGTACACAAACAAACACATTTGCACAAGTATGAAACACAAACAACTATTATCAAACAAAAAGAGAAAAAATGGTGAATGTTGGATTCATAAGTTGAAAAGTGAAGATTTTGAATAACGAACTGGTCCGATCTCAACGTGTTTCACCAACATTCACCAACAAAGTATACTTGTATGTAAACATATACAAGTAACTATATGGTGAACATGTACAAGTAAACATGTACAAGTAAATATATACACGTGAAACTATACAATATATACGATATATATACAAAGCTCAAAACAACATAAACTATTGCGATGCAATCCACAACCATCCCCGGCATACGGCGCCATTTTGTTGAATGCAAGCATAGGGCAAGCAACAAAAAAGATTTGGAAATATTGATCCGGGATTTATCGTCCACAGAGATGGAGAGATGCCATTCAATAGTTTCTATGATTTCGAGCATGGGTTTGAATGAGCAAAAAGTAAACAAAGATATAGACAGGAAAAGAATAAACACATTCTTAGAAGAGAAATAACTTATCAGGAATGTAAATATATTCACTCTTCACAAACATACACTTACCAACCCGTTATACTCAACCCACGATACTCATCTATGTCATCACGTATCTCTCACATAAGCGTCCATCTCTGGAGCACAAACGAGATCATCTCACAACTAAGGTTATCTCTAACGCGAAGTCACGAGAACATCCGTATTCTCGCGTCGGCGATCTCTCGCGCGCCGCTCAAACACGAAAGCATTAAGTACAGATACCCACAGTGAATGCTAGCTCTAAATCTATCTCTAGAGTTCATAACCAACATATTATCATCCTAGATAAAGATTCAAGAAGTTTATCTCTAAGGCACCCCAAATCTCCAGCACAGAGCAAAAATCCAGAACAATATCAACACAGATTTATAAAGCAAGTTAAATATAACATTATAATCGGTAAATATACATCAGATTCAAGTAAATATACAAACAAACCCAACACAAAGAAATACACAGATAATAGAAGAGATGAACCAAACATCTCGCGGGTTGTCAGCTCCGGTTGATGAGAAATCCACCTCCGATCTTCCAAGTGCATGACCCAGTGTTGTTTTCTAAGCTAATCCTACTCTAAGAATGAAAATGATGGAGTTGGAACCAAAAACTCTCCAAAACCATATCCTAGAAATGTTACAAATGAAGAAATATAAAGAAAATTTCTGCTACGGCCGCTTAGCGGCCAAATCTCGCTTAGCGGACTACACGTATTACAAAAATATCTAGAACAGTAAACAGGCCTCCGCTTAGCGGCCAGAGCTGCCGCTTAGCGGCCAGGAAAATTTGGTTCGCCCCTGGAAAGCGCGCTTACACGCCGCTCAGCGGCGCTCTCTGCACAAAACTTGCTTATTTGATCCAAAATCGCGCAATCGGAGCCGTGCCTTCGACACTTTATTCCTCGAGGCTCCAATAAGCATGAATACCTATAAAAACAAAGGAAAAACTATTAAATGGTATATAAAACATATGAAAACTAAATAATGTGAATATATACACAAAAGTGGGGATTTTATTACAAAAACAGAATGAATAGAATCGATAAGTGCCACAATTATATACTCAAAATAACAACATTTTGGCACTTATCAAACTCTCCCCAACTTAAAACTTTGTTTGTCCTCAAACAATGTCAAATAAATCAAAGAATCAAAAGTAATAAACCAAAAAATTGTGAATCAACAAGTTTTGAAAACCAAAAACAAATGTATGGCTCAATACAAAAACGTATAAACAAAGTAAACACTTACCACTATCCTACAACGACAACATGTAAATGAAACTAATCCTAAGTACAAAAAGCATACAAAACATTCTAACACAATACATGCTCATTTCATGAATCACACCTAGCAAAAATTCATCAATGGATGAAGAACACACAAAGGTGAAGGACTTTTAACACTCATCCAACAATCTTGCAAACAAAAGATTAAATTATGCATTCATCTAAAAATCACATTGAAGATACAAAAGCAAGAATCACAAGGACTTTTCAAGGTTGTAATGTGGCTTGGTTAACAAACAATGGATAAGTCCTAAGGCTAATCGAAACAAAAACTTGCCTAAACCTAAGGGAGTGATCAATCCACCAAAGATTCAAACAACAAAATCTCGATCAAACTTCTTCCTTAACCACAAGTTTCTCAAACCAATCACAATACTTATTAGCACAATTATTCGCTTCTCTTTTCTTTTTCTTTTTCAAAAATTTTTCACTTTTTTTCTTTCTTTTTCTTTTCTTTTCTCTTCATTTTTTTTTCTTTTTCTTTCTTTTCAACCTCATAGCAACAACCGAATAAGTTGCAACCATTTTTCTCCCCAACTTGAATTCAACCACACCATCATATGAATACTCCCTATTTTCTAAGGCAAGGTAAAAATTCATACCAAAAATCATGGTTGAGGGTTCAAGAAAACAAAGAATCAATCATCCATGCAAAAATGAGAACTAAACACTCATAGATAAGCACTTAGCAAAAACAACATGGACATTGACAAAAAGGCTCAAAAGGGTTAACAAATGATCACACACTCACAAGGTGAATTGACTATTTGGTTTTGGTAGTTGTGCTCAAAATGAAACTAAATGCCTTGATCCTTTTCATGCTTTCATAAAATCAACATAAACAAAAGATTAAGCATAATAAAATCCAGTTAAAACAAAGATTGTGGCCTCCAGCATATATGAACAATGGAAAGCTTCCTCACATTTATGGTTTGGGAACTAAAGTGATTCAATCAACAAGCAAGTAATGCAAAAGAATGAATGGTATGGTAATTGTACAAATGAAAAGTTTCCTAAACATGTTATGCTATAGAAAGCGATAAGTGAGTACCTTGAATGATACACTTCAAAAACAATATCCTACCATACATCCGCAAGTTGAAACACTCAAGCTTTGGAAAATCACCTAAAAAATCTTCGAATTATCGAACAAAATTTAAATACAAACAACCAACAAAAGAATTAGAAAAACAAAACTAATATATATTACTAATTAGCCTTGGTGAAAGTGGGAAAAATAAGTGAACCAAGTGGAATAGGAACCCCACTGGTACAAAGCAGGAAAACAAAATTCTGCTATGCTCGCTTAGCGAGATCTGCTCCGCTTAGCGATGACAGAAAAAACCAGAAAAATCAGAACAGAATCTGGTGTTACAGCTCTCTCCACTTCACCTAAATACCTAAAAACATAAAAATAGCCAAAACTTTACAACCGCTGGGGTGCCTCCCAACAAGCGCTTGTTTTACGTCGTTAGCTCGACGCCTTTATTGTTTTGGTGTTTGGAAAGTAGCTTCCTCCCGTCATGCCATGGTGACGTCTCACCGCACAAGCCTAAAGAAAGTGTCCTAACCAAAGCACTCAACAAACGTTTCGGGTACAAATATATACAACAATTATACAAACATAAAAGAAAACGCAAGTATACAATTATGTACACAAACAAACACATTTGCACAAGTATGAAACACAAACAACTATTATCAAACAAAAAGAGAAAAAATGGTGAATGTTGGATTCATAAGTTGAAAAGTGAAGATTTTGAATAACGAACTGGTCCGATCTCAACGTGTTTCACCAACATTCACCAACAAAGTATACTTGTATGTAAACATGTACAAGTAACTATATGGTGAACATGTACAAGTAAACATGTACAAGTAAATATATACACGTGAAACTATACAATATATACGATATATACAAAGCTCAAAACAACATAAACTATTGCGATGCAATCCACAACCATCCCCGGCATACGGCGCCATTTTGTTGAATGCAAGCATAGGGCAAGCAACAAAAAAGATTTGGAAATATTGATCCGGGATTTATCGTCCACAGAGATGGAGAGATGCCATTCAATAGTTTCTATGATTTCGAGCATGGGTTTGAATGAGCAAAAAGTAAACAAAGATATAGACAGGAAAAGAATAAACACATTCTTAGAAGAGAAATAACTTATCAGGAATGTAAATATATTCACTCTTCACAAACATACACTTACCAACCCGTTATACTCAACCCACGATACTCATCTATGTCATCACGTATCTCTCACATAAGCGTCCATCTCTGGAGCACAAACGAGATCATCTCACAACTAAGGTTATCTCTAACGCGAAGTCACGAGAACATCCGTATTCTCGCGTCGGCGATCTCTCGCACGCCGCTCAAACACGAAAGCATTAAGTACAGATACCCACAGTGAATGCTAGCTCTAAATCTATCTCTAGAGTTCATAACCAACATATTATCATCCTAGATAAAGATTCAAGAAGTTTATCTCTAAGGCACCCCAAATCTCCAGCACAGAGCAAAAATCCAGAACAATATCAACACAGATTTATAAAGCAAGTTAAATATAACATTATAATCGGTAAATATACATCAGATTCAAGTAAATATACAAACAAACCCAACACAAAGAAATACACAGATAATAGAAGAGATGAACCAAACATCTCGCGGGTTGTCAGCTCCGGTTGATGAGAAATCCACCTCCGATCTTCCAAGTGCATGACCCAGTGTTGTTTTCTAAGCTAATCCTACTCTAAGAATGAAAATGATGGAGTTGGAACCAAAAACTCTCCAAAACCATATCCTAGAAATGTTACAAATGAAGAAATATAAAGAAAATTTCTGCTACGGCCGCTTAGCGGCCAAATCTCGCTTAGCGGACTACACGTATTACAAAAATATCTAGAACAGTAAACAGGCCTCCGCTTAGCGGCCAGAGCTGCCGCTTAGCGGCCAGGAAAATTTGGTTCGCCCCTGGAAAGCGCGCTTACACGCCGCTCAGCGGCGCTCTCTGCACAAAACTTGCTTATTTGATCCAAAATCGCGCAATCGGAGCTGTGCCTTCGACACTTTATTCCTCGAGGCTCCAATAAGCATGAATACCTATAAAAACAAAGGAAAAACTATTAAACGGTATATAAAATATATGAAAACTAAATAATGTGAATATATACACAAAAGTGGGGATTTTATTACAAAAACAGAATGAATAGAATCGATAAGTGCCACAATTATATACTCAAAATAACAACATTTTGGCACTTATCAGACTCGGCGTCGTATCTTCGTCTCTGTCAATGGGTAGACAGCTTCAGTCTCAGCCCGTGGGTGACGAGGACGGGGGAACCCATTTATGACGAAGAGGGTGTGCCGAAGACTGAAGCTCGAGCCATAAACACTAAGGCTCTCCTGACGTGCCGGACTTCGGCGGAAACCAAGGCGTTGTTAGGTGGATTTTTTGTCGTTTTATCCTGCTTTTTCAGTTAATGCTCGTTACTAACTATTTGTTTTGTGTTTCAGATGCTATGCCAGCGAAGGAGGATAAGGTCCTGAAGGCGGCCCAGGATGGAAGAAGAATTCGGGCGTTAAAAAACAAGAATCGGGGGGTGGCTTCAGGTGAACATTCCGGCTCTGCCGGCTCTCCTTTGGTGATCCCGGAAGGGGGGACGCCGAAGAAGCAACGTCGGTCGGAGATGTCCCGAGAAGATCCACCGGTCACGGGAGCTGAGCGCGGGTTTGTACTCCCTCCTTGCTTCAAAGAGGGCCAGTTTTTCGAGAAGTTTCCCCTGTCCGTCTCTCCAGATGAGGCTCGCCGTGCTGAGGAGATGTCCTTTTCGGCCCGCCTAAAGCAGCTGGCCAGCGACAGCGCTGCTGTAATGACTAATGAGGGTCGTTGGAATGGCGCAAATGTTCGCTCAGGGGGGTGTCGCATCTGCCGAGGCCCTGAAGAAGGCAGAAGACGACAAGAGGGTCGCCGAGGAGGAAGTCGCCCGGCTTAGAACTCTTCGGGAGAAGATGAAGAAGAAGATGGAGGACCTTGTGAAGCAAAAAGATGAGGAAGTAGAGGAGGAGAAAAAGAAGGTCGCTGAACTTGAACAAGCTTGGGAGCCGACGACGGAGGAGTCTTCGGATGTGGCGGTGCTTAAGTCGAGGGCTGAGTTTGTCGAGAAGATCGTCGACTTGAAAATCGAGCTTGCTGACATGGCTGAGGAGGGGTTTAAGTGTGCTGTCCAGCAGTTGAAGCTTCTGAATCCGGGCCTGAAGATTGATAACATCGGGGTTTCGAGCAGGATTGTGGACGGCCATCTGGTGCCCGGTACACCCGAAGATTGAGCTTTGTTTAGGGCCTGCGTGCCTCTGTTTTCCTGGCCTGCGTGCCGCCTTTTGACTTTTGGATTTATGGGGCTCGTGCCCGGGATATTTGGGGACCTGCGCGCCCGACATTTTTGTTGTAATATTTGGACATCACCGGCCAATTTGGTCGGCTTTTGCTAATTTGTCCTTTACATTTGATAATCGTCTTGTGTGCTTGAAATTTTATTGTTTATTGTTGCTCGTATATTCCGGGGAGTGATCCCAACACTTAGAATATTATTGATAATTATTGGTTATGCTCGGACTAGGCTGATTGCCCGGGCGTGTTGTATACGGGCCGGGTGCGCGGAGCAGGTGTGCGCTGATAGCGAGCACGAGACCGCGGTTGCGGCCAAGTGCTCGCGGCGTGAACGATCTCATCGCGAGCTGGGGTTCTGCCTTGCAGGTACTTCCACGGAGGGTCTAGGTGTAGAGTCCGCCGTGTGGTCGGCCCTTCCATTCGGTGGATGGTTCCGACCGTTGCTGTCGTGGAGCACTCGCGTTCGTACCGGTGACGCGGGTCCATGCCCGGTTAACACCTGTGTTCGATACAAGTGTCCGAGGCGTTAGGTCGTGTTTAACTGTAATAACGTCTGAGTTTTTCGGCGTTCCAAGGTCGAGCAAGTTTTTCTCCGAGGAGATTCTCGAGGTAATAAGCGCCATTTTCGGTTTTATCGTAAACTCGGTATGAGCCTTCCCAGTTTGGGGCTAGTTTGCCCTCGCGCGAGTCTTTCATGTTTCTGCGGAGCACTAGGGCGCCGACTTCAAATTTGCGTTTGATAACTTTGGCGTTGTGGCGGAGGGCTATCTGTTGTTTTAATTTTGCTTCTCGGAGGGAGGATCTTGCTCGGATCTCTTCGACCATATCGAGCTCTTCCCTCATAGCCTCGTCATTGAGCTCTTCTTCGAGGGGCGATTCGGTGCGCCGAGAAGGTTCTCGGATTTCCACGGGGATCACGGCTTCGGTGCCGTAGGTTAGTCTGAACGGAGTCTCGCCCGTGCTCGAATGGGGGGTTGTCCTATAAGCCCAAAGTACACTATGTAATTCTTCGACCCAAGCCTTATTGGCTTCGCCGAGTCTCCTCTTCAGTCCCCGGAGGATGACTCGGTTGGCTGCCTCGGCTTGCCCGTTCGTTTGGGGATGCTCGACTGAGGTGAAATGTTGTTTCGTGCCGAGCTTGGCCACAAACTCTTGGAACTTTCTGTCAGTGAATTGGGTGCCATTGTCGATGACTATAGCCTGTGGTACCCCGAACCGAGCGAGAATGTTTCGTTTGTAGAAACGGAGCACGTTTTGAGACATGATCTTGGCGAGCGCTTCGGCTTCTATCCATTTCGTGAAGTAATCCACAGCGACCACTAGGTATTTATTCTGATACGAGCCAACCGGGAAGGGTCCGAGGAGGTCCATTCCCCAGGTGGAGAAGGGCCAAGGCGAGGAGAGCGATTTAAGTTCGTTCGGGGGAGCCAAGTGCATGTCGGCGTGACGCTGACACTTATCGCATTTACGGACATGTTCTTTGGCGTCTTGCTGCATGGTCGGCCAATAGTACCCGACTCTAAGAGCTTTCCTCGCTAGTGACCGGCCGCCGAGATGTTGGCCGTTGATCCCTTTGTGAAGTTCTTGGAGTATCTCAAGTGCTTGCGAGGCGTCGACGCATTTAAGGAGAGGAATGGAGAAGCCTCGTCGGTATAGTTTATTTTCGACGACAGTGTACGAGAAGGCTCGTCTCTTAATAGCCGAGGCTTCCTTCGCGTCAGCGGGAAGTTCGTTTTTCGTGAGGAAGTTATATACCGGGGTCATCCAGCAATGGTCGTCCCCGATAGCGTATACTTGTAGAGCTTGCACGTTATTGCTTATGCTCGGCCTGGGCAGGATTTCCTGGATTACTGACTTGTTTCCTCCTTTCTTTCTTGTGCTCGCAAGTTTGGACAATATGTCGGCTCGTGAGTTATGCTCCTGGGGTATATGTGCGACGTCTGCCTTTAAGAATCTTTTCATTTTTTCTTTGACGAGCGTGAGATACTCGGCTAGTGTGTCGTTTTTGGCTTGGTAATCGCCGCTGACTTGGGATGCGACGAGCTGGGAGTCGGTGTAAATCATGACCTCCCGAGCACCCACGTCTTCGGCGAGACGTAGGCCTGCTAGGAGAGCCTCGTATTTGGCCTGGTTGTTCGACATGGTGAAAGACAAGACCAAGGATACTTAGATGATGAGCCCCTCGTCGTTTTCTAGGATAATGTCGGCTCCGCTTCCCGAGTTGCTCGATGCGCCATCTACGTAGATGGTCCATTTATTTTCGGTGGGAGTCGGGCAGTTGGAAATTGAGGTCATTTCGGCCACGAAATCGGCGAGCGCCTGAGCTTTCAGTGCTTTCCTACCCTCGTATTGTATGTCGAACTCGGATAGCTCGAGGGACCATCTTAGCATTCTCCCGGCCATGTCTGGTCGGCTGAGAAGTTGTTTGATGGGTTGGTCTGTCCGGACGACAATGGTGTGGGCGAGGAAGTAGTACCTCAGCCTCCTGGCAGCTGTTATTAGGGCCAGTGCGACTTTCTCTATCTGTTGATATCGCACCTCGGGCCCTTGTAGGGCTTTGCTTGTGAAGTATACTGGCTTCTGTCCGTCTTCTGCTTCTCGGATTAAGGCCGCGCTGGCCGCTTCGTTTGAGACGGCCAGGTAGAGATATAGAATCCCGTTGCTATCTGGTCGGGAGAGGACGGGCGGTTTGGAGAGCACTTGTTTGAGATGGGATAGTGCTTGCTCGCACTCCTCGGACCATTCGAAGGTCGCTTCTTTCCAGAGCAACTTGAAAAATGGGAGGGCATGCTGGGCGGATTTTGCGACGAAGCGGGATAGTGCCGTGAGCATTCCATTTAATACTTGGATAGATTTTTTATTATTAGGGGTAGGAAGTTCTGAGAATGCTCGGCATTTATCGGGGTTGGCTTCTATTCCTCGCTCGGTTAGGTAGAAACCGAGGAACTTGCCTGCCCGTACTCCGAAGGTGCACTTCTCTGGGTTGAAGCGCATCTTGCAGGATCTGGCCTGCTCGAATACTCGTTCAAGATGTGCTGTGTGATCGGAGTCTTCTAGAGATTTGACGATCATGTCGTCCATATATACCTCGAGGGTGTCGCCGATCTCTCCTCGGAAAACCTTGTTCATCATCCGCTGGTATGTGGCTCCAGCATTCTTGAGTCCGAAGGGCATTACGTTGTAGTAATAGTTACCCGACTCGGTCATGAATGTCGTGCACTGCTTGTCGCACCTGGCCATGGGGATTTGATTGTAACCTGAATAAGCATCCATAAATGATAACAGTTTATAGCCGGCCGAGTTGTCGACCAGCCTATCAATATTAGGCAATGGATAAGCATCTTTGGGACATGCCCGGTTAACATTGGTATAATCAACACACATTCTCCATTTTCCATTAGATTTTTTGACAAGTACAACGTTTGAGAGCCAAGTTGAATACTTGGCCTCGGAAATAAAATTTGCCTCTAAGAGGTCTTTTACAGCTTTCTCGGCAGCCTCCGCTTTTTCGGGAGACTGCCGGCGCCTACGTTGAACTACTGCCTTCACGGCTGGATCAATGGAGAGGTGGGGACAGGCGACCTCAGGGTCGAGTCCGGGCATTTCCGCTGCGCTCCAGGCGAACAAGTCGGCGTTGGCTTGGAGGACATGCTATGAGTTGCTTCCTCGGTAGATCTGGGATGTCCTTGCCGATTTTTACCGCTTTGTCGGGGTTGTCGCCCAGCGGGATGAGGTCGAAGTCCCCGTCTGGGACGGGCCGGACGGGGTGAGTCACCTTTGGGCTTGTCTCTTCGCCATTCTTCAGCTCTTCATCTGTGAATCGAGCATCCAGGTCCACCGAGCTGACGTTTGTTGGCGGGTGTTGATCTTCCGGATGATGTTTGTCTTCTGCCCTCGGCTTCTTGTTGGATTCTGATGGAGGAGCGATCAGTTGCAACCCCTTTACGGAGGCATCGAAGATCCTTCTAGCGGCTTCGATGTCTGCGTTGATAGTGGCCACTCGTCCCCGCTTTGTGTAGAATTTCATCTTCAGGTGCACGGTCGAAGGGACGGCAGTGAGCTCGGCCAGAGTAGGGCGTCCGATGATGCAGTTGTAGAGAGTCTTGCAGTCGATAACCAAGAATCTCGTCTTGACCTGCCTGGATGCTTCCCCTTCCCCGAAGGTGACGATCAGTTTGACGTAACCCCACGGTTTGGTGGTAGCCCCGTTGAAGCCTTGGAGATCAGAACCCACATAAGGAGTGAGGTGTGAGTCGTCTAGCTGAAGTGTCCGGAAGAGGTGAGAATACATGATGTCGACCGAGCTGCCTTCGTCGACCAGGACTCGACGGACGTCGAAGTTAGCCATCCTGGCTCGGACGAGCAGAGGGATCGTGGCGTTCGGAGCTCCGCCGGGCAGCTCTTCCAAGTAGAATGTGATCGGATCTGATTTCCCTTTGAACTTCCGCAGAGTAGGGGCGAGATCCGAATTGGCGCTGATCAGCGGTCGGGAAGTGTTCCCAGGTGCTGTAGGCAGTCGTCACGCCGACCGAAGGGATGAAGTCTTCCGGTCGAGTTATGGACAGCGCGACTTGAAGCGGTCGGCTGTCTGGTGAATTACCCTCGTCAGAGTTCCGAGGGGCTTCTCTTCGGGGAGGTTCTCCCTTCCTTATGTACTTCGACAAGCGGCCCTCTTTAATTAGGGTCTCGATGGCATCTTTGAGATGTATGCATTCGTCGGTCAGATGCCCGTGACTCTTGTGTTACTTGCAGTATTTGGATTTGTCCGTAAGTTGGGCCGAAACTAAGTTGGGCCTACCCTTGGCCCAGTCCAGAACAATAAATGAATGCGAGTAGTCTAACTCTCATTCTCAACCTCTGAATAAATATAATTGAGATTAATTATTATGCACCGTAAGTGTCAGTGTAAAATTTTTTATACAGTCAGTGCATCATAATCATTTAAAAATATTATTTTATAAATAATTAAAATTAAATTTCAATAAATATTTAACAGTTATAATTCACGGTGTAAAATTGCTTTACACTGTCTGTGCATACCAATGTCCGTACATACCAATTAAATTCATATAATTCCACCTTCTTTATAAAAAATTATTGTAAATATTTTTTATTTTTTTTGGACTAATGTAATTATAATTTTTATTTTATGTGTTATTTCTCATTTTATATTAATGACAAAACAACCTTAAAAAGAGTGTCCGTCAAAAGGAGAATTGTTGGAGAAGTGGAGGGATTGAAACCGCAGGTGACGACGGCGTACCCTTCTGTGACGGAGACATGGAAAACGATGACGTTGATATGGTCGGCGCCGACAACAACGAAGCCGTATGTAATATTTTCCGTTTATCTCATTATCGTTATCACAATTTCCCTTTCATTTTTTTGCGGTGTTTTTCAGTCCCAAAAACCCTAATTATGATTCACGCATCAATGTTGATTATGATCACAGCAGGATTTGGATGACATGAAGAAACGGTTGAAGGAAATGGAAGACGAAGCTGCTGCTTTGCGAGAGATGCAGGCCAAAGTCGAGAAAGAAATGGGATCCGCGCAAGGTGACACCTGTTTGTCCCCATTTTGGTTGAGGGTGCTTAGTTTTATGCTGTTTTTGTACTTCATTTCTATTCTGTGAATATAAAAACGAAATTTTTGAAATTTTTTTGTTAAAATTTGCTGATGAAAATTTTGAAGATTTTGTTAACTGGATTTTGTTCCTCATGTGAAGAAAGCTGTAGGATTAAATTGGCCATGCTTGATGTTTGTGCTTATTTTGTATTTAATTTTATAACCTAGAGAATCAAGATTTAAGATTGTTTCCGGCTTTGGTAATGCTTTGCATGGTGCCATTGAGTGTTTGTGAACTAACTTGGCTATCTATCTATGATTAGATATTTCATTGCACTTCATTTAGATTTTTGTGTAGTGTAATAATGCATGCCAAAAATCTCCCAACTTTTTTTTAGTTCTTGGTTGATACTAGAACAAGTAGTGCATTTTGTTTTTTTAATCTCTGTCTTTTTACTTATAGTCTGTCTTTCTCATTCTCCTCTTGCACTTGCACATGGTGTGATCACTTTACTTTCTTACCGTGCAAGATATTTCATTTATTTATATTATTGAGCCTTTGTCATTGATTGTTATCTCCAAACAGATCCCGCTAATGCTTCTGCTAGTCAGGTCAATAGGGAGGAAGTTGATTCTCGATCAATCTTTGTGGGCAATGTGAGTTGTCTATTCCCTTGTTTATGTTAAAATTTTCTATTCTGTTTGTTAAGTTGTCTTATTGTCATGTTTAATAATATGGGTCGTGTATATGGATGCAATTAGCTTATATGTTTAGTCCCAAGTGATCCGTTCAATTAGAAGAGCCACTGTATATATTTGTATATGCTGCTTTTGGGAAGAAATTGAAGATTTTTGTTAAGCCCGGAGCTTACACCTTTATATTTTGTTTACATTAATTGTAGAGCAGGTTTGGGTTTAATCTTGATTGTCTCTAGCATCACATTCACATCATTGTACATATTTTGGAGATCATTAAACCATAATCTTGTATAAAACATTTGTGGTTTTGAAATTACACACATTGTCACCTGTGTATGCATGTCTGTGGAAATGATGTCGTTAGAATATGGTAGGTCTCCCAAATCATTAGCTAGTCATAATTTTTCTTACCATAAATTTTCAATAGCAAGATCAGGAAAATCTGCAACCTAACTCAGATTGAATAGCAAGTGGCACTGCTATATATTTTTTTAATTTGCGCTGTTGTATACTGCTTTATACCATTTTCCTGTTGTTTAATAGGTTTGCTATAAAATATGGTGAGCGCCTTTGTTGTTCATGTGTAGCATTGTTTATTAGTGTAAATGTTACATTTCTGATATTGAGGGCTCTATAATATGCACAATTGACACAGTGCAGGACAATGCATAGTATAGAATAGAGTATATTGTAGGGGAATTGCATGTAGACGTGATAATGTGAAAGAGGAATATTCTTAAGGGTACTTGTTACTGTTTGTTCTCCTACTCAAAGCCACTCCCACTGGAGACGCATGAGCTTCTCCAAGTGGTGATTGTCTTCCTATTTCTGAGGCTCAGCTACCTGATCCCCCAATTTTCTTGCCTCTGGTACACCCCTCTACCAAACTACTTCAATTTTGCCAGCTGTGTTGTTGGACAAGTGAACCTTAATCTCCCTCAAATGTGTATTCAATTCAACCTTGGTAAAGTTTTTTTCAGGAATTCATGTCACTATGTTGCTTGTGTTGTGTCAATGTCTCTCCCTTTCCAAAATATTCTGTGAATGATTATTTTTAAAAAATCTTTTCTTACATTCTTTCGAAGGTTGTCAAGATCCCGTAAATCATATTATTCTGCAATCTCACTACCAATGATCTGAATCGTTTGCAGAATCACCTATTGGAAATAGGTTGCTGCAAAATTGCAATCAATCCTTAAATTGCTCGATTCTGTGTGATCCTGTCCATATTTGCTTGGGTCATGTCAAGCCCGCGAGTAGCAATCCTGGTGGTTCTATTAAAAAGTAAAAGTCCTATTTATAAATATTTTCTCATTCAGTTTGAATCGTCTCCCTCCCTCACAATCGTCTCTGCCTCTTGCGCTCCCTTGCGACCTCCTCTTTCTCTTCTAAGACGTGCGACAGCTGATGATGCTTTTGTTTTTTCCCTGACTCAGTCACGCGCATAAGGCTTATCTTCCTCTCCGATTCTACTGTTTTTAGTTTTTTTTATTCACATCTAAGATGTTTTACTGTTTCTTTTGGGAAGTTATGGAGAAGATGATGAGATTAATGAAGATGAAAGAGTTGATACTACAGGGGATGATACAACTAATTGGTGCATTTTTTATTTTGCTTGTCTCTTCCGATTTTGGTTACGATCTCGCTACCCCCTCCCGATCTTATGCAAGATCTCGATCCTAACAACCTTTACAAAAACTCATGACTATCAAGATGGTGATGTTGATGATAGCTTTCTCGAGGCCATTCATAGTTATTCACTTGGACCTTCCCATTCTGTCCTCGCGAACTTCTAAATTCAGACTAATTTAATTTTGATTTCAACCAGATGTTTTTCCGTTCTGTTTTTCATCAATTGTTGTTCACTGTCTTTTTATATGCTTGACTAAATTCAGCTATCAGACATTTTTCTAGTATTCTTAAGCCATAGTTCTCCATATTTGTTGCAGTGTATTTTCACCACTCTGACCATTAATCGAATGGTAAATGCATTTGTCATTTAGCCTTCATTGGATTTATTTAACTTCTATAAATTGAGCTCTCACTTTTGAGTGTAAAGTAAGATATCTCAACTATTGACAGCAAAAATCAATTTTAAAATTTGATAACATTTATGACTTGTCATTTATGTGTATGGAATATCAATCTTTGATTTTTCAATGGTTGATATTTCTTATTCTACCCTCTAAGGTTTATAAGTTCACTATAAAGGAGTCAAATTCGTCTTCAGTTCACTATAATACTCAATCGTGGAAAGTTTGAAATCTGTAGATTATGGATATGTAGGTAGCGAGAATTTATTTGTTTGATGTTGAATATATAGAAATATGATTGTGCTTTGTTGGCTTTGTGCTTTGACATAATGTTTGACTACAATTGCAGGTTATGCTTCCATCTATAGTTTCTGCTCTAGTCATGCTGCAATTGGAAGTATTTATGATATAGATATAAAACATATAGCTGGAGAAAAAAAAATATTAGTATCAAACTAATGAAATAAAAAAAAAGAGCGGAAAAACAAAAGATGTAACACTAACAAAAATATTTAGAGGGATAGAAAAGGGGATAAAAAAGTTTACCGGTTAGATATTAGATATTGAGTTGAAGAATGTTATGTTTATCGTATGGAGAACATATGGATTTCAACATTGAAAAAAATAAGGGAGAAAGAGCAAAATAGCATAATCTATTATTTAGGGCAGTAAAGAAAGGAATTTAGGATGGAGAGTTTTATCTACTAAACTTTGTGAATTTGTGGCCGGATGGATGGACAAAGGAAGGGAGTTGCAGATCGAGAATTTGGAATTCTACTGGTGAAAAGAGGACACCATATATAGGTAAAGGACTGTATATTGGTATCTGCAGTTTTGATTGCAAAGGCCGACGGCACTTTTGGTGATGCTTAGTGCTCAAGAAATTTATAGGCATTATAAAACATTTGGTTGGTGAAATCTGACATGATAAACGCTTTTCATTTTCTTGCTGAAGTTAACATTATTTCGCCTAATTTGTTTTCTTTTGTTAAGGCTGTATCGGATTGTTGATCAATTTTGGCTGTGCAGTCATTTTATCTCATGACCTTGATATTTCCTACAGGTGGACTATGCATGTACTCCCGAAGAAGTGCAACAGCATTTCCAGTCATGTGGAACAGTAAACCGTGTCACCATTCGCACCGATAAGTTTGGCCAACCCAAGGGTTATGCTTATGTAGAATTTGTTGAAGTAGAAGCTGTTCAAGAGGCTCTTTCCTTAAATGAATCTGAACTGCATGGACGGCAATTGAAGGTTATTACAGCAAGAAGCTTCTGCTTTTAAAAAATAGTCTTTTCCCTCTCTGCAGCTATCTATACTTATTTGGACTTTTTTGCAGGTTACTGCTAAGAGGACCAATGTTCCTGGGATGAAACAATTTCGTCCCCGCCGGCCTAGTAATCCTTACATGGGATTTCGAGGCAGAACTCCATATCCACCTCCTTTTGCCTATGCTCCTGCTCCTTACGGATATGGGTATGTTGTATTGAGTTCTTTCCTTTCCAATATATATTCTATGTTTTCTGTGACAGTGTAGACTAAGAGCATTTTTTGGTTGATTTGTAGAAAGGTTCCAAGGTTCCGAATGGGGATGCGCTACAGCCCTTACTATTGAATGGATT
This sequence comes from Vicia villosa, assembly GCF_029867415.1. Taxonomy (NCBI): domain Eukaryota; kingdom Viridiplantae; phylum Streptophyta; class Magnoliopsida; order Fabales; family Fabaceae; genus Vicia; species Vicia villosa. The sequence goes on along the minus strand of NW_026705405.1, from coordinate 241,543 downwards.
TATTGATTATTGGATGGATGGACGGACGGATATAATACTCTTCTCCTTCTCCCTCACATGTTATCATGGCTGATGTTTTGGCCTATAATGAGAGTATTATCTTACCTGGTAACCTAGACTGAGGTTGTTTGTTCTGAGAGAGGATTGAACATATTTAACATTAAACGTTGTAAACTTATGGTGTTTTCTTCTGCTTTTGCTTTAGTGTTTATATTTATATATATTCAAATGTTCTTTGTAAAATTATCCATCGTAAAAATGGCTTAATATATGTCTTGTTGTGACAAAACACAATTGGTAAAAATGGCTTAATATGTCTTGGGATACAATTGGTAAACACACGTCATAGGGATTCCCGTTTCTTTCATACAGTAATAGGACTTTGTCCATCTCTATGACGTTTGTTCTGTCTCATTGATACAATCAAGTACATGGTGTAATTTATGAGTGTACCCGAAATATTTAACTACACTGATTTCACGATTCCACACTCAATAATGTGATCCAAATCTTGCTTTTGAATTATTATCAATAAACATGCAAATTGGAATCCAAAATTACAAACTGGTTAGAATTATTAGAAACAGAAAGAGACGTGGCATGTAGCTTCACTACTCATCAGAATGTTATAGTCTATAATATTTGAAAACTAGGTATGGGGTACCATCAATTTTTACTTATTTCACGGGAAGTGTACTTGAATTTTCAACTTTGGTTGAATAGAAAAAGTAATGGGGAAAGCTACCTCACCCAATCCTCACATATACTATTAACAGTGTACACTGTATATAGTAGTAGAGCTTATCCGAAGCATGATTGCACAGGAAGAGGACCCACTTAAAGCAGAAAAAAAAACAAATACATCCTTGTCCTTTTATGCCGAATCAGATTCACTCACCTCACCAATATCATCATCACTGCCACATCGTCATAATGGTCTCCCCGGCCCCAAGCATCACAAAGGAAACCACCACTCCATTATAGTAGTAGTACTCTGCTTTGTTTTTTACCCAAAAACCATCAATGATATTCATATATCTTTTCTCATTTATTTCACAACCACCTCACTTTACTCTGAAAAAAATACACACTTTACAAAAGAGAAACCACCCACTATGAGAAATGAAAAGAAATGTCACTTTGAACATATAATAAACATTATATTAATGATATGCCTCTCTTTTTTTCCATCGTTTTTCAGATTTATAACAAGTTTATATAATAAACATTACTTTTTAGAAACAGAATTTACACGTCAAACTAAACGACAAAAGCTGTTTAAAAATACACTCCTCCCACCAGCCAGAGCATCATTCACCAGCCCCGTGTTTATCCACTCACCATATATATCTACACCACATTAAGCCACGTGTCAGTTCACCGGTCCCCTCCTCAGACGAGAGTTCTGCATGCTGATGTCTGCGGGTCCCACATCGCGGGAAGAAGGTACCTTCTCCCGTTAGCACCGTGCGCATTATAACTCGAACCAGTAGTTTTATCGACAAGAACCCGGCCAGCATAACCCGGGTAGGCCCCACTTCCGAAAACCCCCGTACAAGCCGTAACAGCTTCAAGCGGCGCCGTCGCCGGCCCCTGGAAGTATCCGTTGTTAAAGGGATTCGTGACCGTCCCAGCTAAAAGGGTAGCTAAGTTGATGATCATTCCGTCAACACCAACGTCACCGTTAGGCGCCACGAGTGGCGACGTCTGAGGTCCGTAAATTGGTTGGTGGAAAGGCCACGCGCATTGTCCGGGACATAGTGTCTCAGCGTTTCCAACCCATATGTAAGGGGTTTTCGCACTCGCACCACCCTTGCCATGTTGAACAGAACCATGGGTCCCGCATCGGCTCATACAGAAACCGTCAACGTTAACATCTTTGGCGGTAAGCACAACAGTTATGGAAGAGAGTTCGTTAAATTTAGTAGCTAAAGCGACAAGATCCTTTCCCTTTAGATTCTTACCGAGAGTATATGCCGGATGCAAGAACTGTTTCCCTACGACGAGCGTAGATGATCCGACTTTGTATTTCTCGGTGGTCTTCCACCAGGTGGCGGCGGAAGGGAGAGGAGCGCCGGTGGTGCTAACAGAGTTGATAAAATCGACGATTATTGATCGTTGGATGGGGGTGAATGTTCCGTACCATATGAGATTAACGGTGATGCGTCCTTTAAGGAGTTGGCCATTATGATATTTGAGAACCAGAGGCTGTTCTTGTACAAGCTCTCCCACTGTGAGTGTGGGTAACAGTACAACGAGAGCGAGTACAACAGTAATGGCAAGTTTGTAGTTAGAGGCCATGTTTTAAGATTTGAGGATTAGAACGAGAGAAAGAGAGTGAGAGAGAAGAATTTGAATGTGAGACGCGATTACAATTGGAAACTCGAAGGGATATTTATATACCCGGAATGAGGAGACAGCTGTGAGAGAAAAGGATGATGAAATTTCCGCGTGGGAGTTTTTGATTTGGTGGCTTGTTTGCCAGCCTGTGAGAGTTTGAACCGCGTGACGTGGCAGTCTACAAGTACTACGGATGACTAAGACGTAGATTACGTGAGATTACTGATTTAACCTCGCTTCGATTTTGAGTTCATGATCCCGAGAAATTTAATGGTTGCTTGCTTTGCGAAGCGTTTCAGGTGTACAGGTTTGAATCTGACTGAGTGGGGCCATTTGGGGAATTTGGGTGGAAATATAGGCCTTAGGATTGGAAATGAAGGGTGAGATGGGAGTTATATAATTGGAATGGATTCGCGTCTGGGACCTGAGTTTATGATCTTGGCGTATTGTGCAGAGTTTTTAGGAAGAGTGTTTCAGTAAAGATGATGCTGAATTCATCATCTTTTAACTCTCATAAAAATATCTTTGATAAGAAAAATTATGACAAATTTTATTACAAGTTATCTTTATAAATGTTACTCTCTCCCTCTTAAAAGATAGTATTATATTTTTTAATTATTACACACATTAAAAGAAAATGATTAAATGAAAAATTATGACAATTTTACAAAATTGTACTCCCTTTATTCCTATTTATAGTAAATTTTGACTTTTTAGATTTATTGAATAAATATCGTATTTGGATGATATTAGAGAATTAGACAACAATGATCTCAAAAGGTTATGTGATATGTGTCTTTACGTGTTTATCCTTTCGACAAATCACATAACCTATTTTTTCAAAACGTAATTTTGATAGATCAATTATTAATTCTTTTTAGACTAACTTATTTAAGTGATTCATATGAATATGAGTTATTCCCCTATGACATAGTCATGATTCATCATCTTTACTAAGTAGACATAAGGTAGTTTAAATCAGCAAATTCCAAATCTTTGACTTTGATTACAAGAATTTTCTTGTTGTCGTCACTTTCATCATTTTCATCTAGACTTTTCAGCTCAATTTAGTGTTCCCACAACTTGTCACACAAGGTAACTAAATCTATAGAAGACAAGTATTTAGATTCAGAAACTGCAGCGACTTTGGATTTTCAACTACAATTTAGGCATCTAAAGACTTTGCTAATTAAATCTTCATTTAGAAAAGTATTACCCATAGTTTAAATTATTAACGATGTGAATAAACTGTTTTGTCATGTTCTGAATATTTTCTTCAGGTTTCATTTTAAGCAGCTCATACACATGTGTAAATGTATTCATTCTAGCTTTTTTTTTTTTTTTTTTACATTAATTGTACCTTCATGGATAACTTGAATGGCGTCCCATATTTATTTTGCAGTATTATAGTGATGAAAGTAAAATTAGGTGGGTAAAGTATTTTATATCGTCTCTACAATGATTAGTGCGATATCACCGCTGTTCTATAGTTACTATTAGTTTTAAGGTAGAGTTTATAAGGGTTTCGAGAGTGAAAAGGTAACGGATTCAATTTCATGCAAAAACAGTAAAAGTTTGGAAATGTAATGATTAAAGAAACATGTTGGGATTAGATTTAATTAACCTATCTCATATGTATTCTATTAATCAAGCATGTGAGCGTAGTTTATTAACCGATATAATCACATATCACTCTTCAATATCATTTATGTCTAATCAGTATTGTGAGATTTTACCTTATTGTTTAATCGATGATGTCTCAACTCATTAAACAACACAATAAGATTTAAGACTTGGTACAAGTGAATATCAAACTCCAAATCTATGTCTAGAGTTTGGCCTTTGATAGATGATGATCTTAGATCAATATTTGAAATATATTTGTCAATAGTAAATTAAACCAAAGATATAACATGAAAACAAATATTAACATCTATATTGATTAATAACTAGTTCACAAAACAAGAATCAAAAGAAGTACATACGATCAAGATCGACTACATCCAATTCGGACACAAAGAGTTTAGCTATCCATAAACATGGTAGCTTGATTCACAAGAAAGGTGAGAAGATGAACAAGCATTAAGGTTGATTCCTCGACTATTGATGCATAATCTAGCATCGATTCTTCTCTTCTATATTTCTACAATGTATCTTATTTGTTTGTCTCTCTAAAAATGGGTTATGTCCACAAAATATCTTAATGAATCTATTTATAGAAAGCCAAAATACGCATACCACGCTAAGCCCACTCAGAGCGTGCTTAGCGCATTATCACTTAAAGCCATCAAACTGCCACAAACCGTGCTAAGTGCGAAAATCCTGTGCTAAGCGCGGTCACCCCTGCCAAAGGCATCTCTAGCGCGCTAGCACTTCGCTTAGCGTGGTTACTTCTTCCAAAGGAGCTTGTAGCGCACTAGTATTGCGCTATGCCCAACCTGCAACTTTGCTTTTCTTCCCAAAAATGCACTTGAAGCCACAACATCATGACTATGAAACAAGTTCTAAATACAAAGCACATGTCAACAATTCTAAAACAACACAATTTCAAACATGAATCACGCCTAACACACATCTTCATCGACGGATAAAGAACAAAATTGAAGAACCTAACTCACACACAACAATCATGCTAACATCTAGATTAACTTATGCATTCATCCAAGCAACTCAAATTAAAAAGCATAAAAGCATGAATCACTAATGACTTCAAGGGTTGTAATGTGACCTGGTTAACAAAGAAAGGTCATTTTTCAAGGTAATTGATACAAAGATGCCAACCTAAGAAAACATTTATCAATCACACCTTTTATATTCACAGCTTCATTAACCATATTTATTTTGATCATGAGGTCAATACCTTTTTTCACACTTATTAGCAGCCTCATGTTTGCCACTTTTTCTTTCAAGCACATTTCTTTATTTATTTCCTTTTTCTTTTTCTCAATTTTCTTTCTTTTTTAACCGCTTTTCTTTCTCAACCTCTGAGCAACCCACTTTTTCTTATTTCTCCCCAACTTGAATACACCAATCATTAAACTTAGAATGCTCCCAAACTTTCTAAGGCAAAGAAAAAAAATTCAAACCAAAATTTATGGTTGATAGTTCAAGGTTTCAAGAAATAAACTCATAATCCATTCAAAAATCGGTGATGAACTAATTATGTAAGAACGAGTTTCACAGTTCAACAACCGATATGGATCATGACATTCAGGATCAAAGTGGCCTAACGAATTCTCGCACTCACAGGGTAGGTTGCTTTTTGGTCAAGTGGTTGTGCTTAATTTCAAAAATTTGCCTTGATCACTTTCATGCTTTACACAATTTAATGAAAATGCAAGATTAGACATAAGAAAATCGAGTTAAAACAAACAATGTTGTTCTCCTGTGCAAATAGTAAACAATGTATGATCTCCTCAAAATTAGGTTATGAACTAAAGTGATTCATAAATGAACAAGTATTGCAAAAGAATGAATGACATGTTATTTGCACAAATTACTAGTTTCATATTCATGCTTATGTTAAAGAAAGCAATAAACATGTACCTTGCTTTTGTACATCTTTCAAGCACTATCATTACCATTACATTTGCATGTCATACTCATTAATCATAGAAGCATCCACTTGTTCCTTAAAGTAAATCAACTTGAAACAAACTTAACAAAAAATTTGCTAAAAACTTAAAAGCTATAAATACTTGAATTTAAACTATCTTAACAATAAATAAAAACTACATAATTTAAACTAGCAACTTAAATTCATTAAACAAAAACCACCACCAAAGAATACAGAGTTTCAAAAGTCTAAGTGACATGAAATACCACCAAAGTACCCCAAAATCTTCATCCTAAAAAGGATGACACAAAATAACCAAACAAAATAATAAACAAAGTCTGACATAAAACCAAAATAAGCTTAAAGAGATAAAACATCAACAAAAACTGAAAAAGGGTCATTGATCGCCAATCATCACAATCTCACTCAATTGCACTCATATTCTCTTCAGAACCACTTTCCTCTCTAGAACCACTAGTCTTTGTGCATGTCAAGCAACGTGGATGGTGAATTTGGTCGAAGAGATTACAACGGAGAATCATGGAGCTATTACCTTGAAGATCGACAACACGTATGCTATTAATCTGACAAAGAATTTGATAGCACATTGAAGAAGCAAACACACCGAAATGAGGTTCTATTATCTTCGAGAGCAAGTAACAAATGTGAAGATGAACATGAAATATTACAAAACTGAGAATCAGATTGCAGATATCATGACGAAGGGTGTGCAGGTTGAGAACTATGATGAATGTAGATAGTTTAGACACAATGAATTAGGTAGTGTGTTAAAAGAGTAATTCTTTGTGTCAAAGCAGACAATTCGACAAAGTCTATTATTGTCGAAATCCTTATGTGTCGAAGCAATTACTTTATTTTTTATCAGGTAACTTATTTGTTTTGCACTATTTTTTTTTACCAAATAGAGTTTTAATAAATGAGTTCATTAAAAAAAACAGTTAAATAAGCTTTTAGTAAATGAAATTATTGAAAATTAAAATAAAAAATAACGATGTTATTTTTTTTTGGCTTTATACCACCGGTTTAGTTCGGTTCGGAGGCGAGTTCTGACATCAAGTGGTTCCATCCCCCTCCCGATCATAGTTACGGGAGATCGAACCATGGTTCTCCCTATCAAGTCCAGCGCCAATCACCACTGGACCAACTAATGATTGATAAAATAACGATGTTATTAAATAGAGTAGAATTTGGCTTATCAATTGAAGTTTTAAATTTACAATAAATTAATTCTTCTTTTTTTTTTTATGTCAAATTGATATTTTATGTGTAATCAATTTTAATCTATTACAATATAAAATTTTTGTTCTTTTTTCAGTTATCCTCCTTTCTTTACTTTAATGTTATGAAATATCGAAGAACATGTTGGGAAGGTGCTGCTCAAATGTTTGCCCATGCATTTCACATGGAGTTTCAAAAAGCTTTGCGGACTGTGATTGTATTTTGAAAAGAAAAATTATCGTGGTGGCCTATTGTTAGAATTCAAAGAAACAATCAAACAAAAAAATACATTACAAATATGTGTTTACAATGGAGGAAAAAAATGTAATACATGTGAAAAATGATGAAGATAATGAACGAAATTAACCCATACTCCGACATTAACCCATACTCAACATAGACACTCTCAAATCAATAATATAAAATCCATCACACATAAACAGTTACATATATAATATTTGACCTTTTATATATTTTGTTATAATTAAATTAAAAAGTTTTAAATGAAAATTAATGTTTTTTATCTTTCATTAATAACACACATGTTATATGAGTGATATTCCAGTGCAAGACTTTGTCGAAGAAAAAAAATTGAGATATTTGTTTGAGTTTTCTAACACTCATCTGATTTTTACGACACGTGTCATATGTGTGTCATGTAAGTGTTAGACACTGATGCATGTCGGAAACCGCTACATGCCTACTCGTAAATTTGACTTTGCTTCAGAGAAATTGTTTTGGACCAGCTAAAGATCCAATAGAAAGAGACCCATTTACTGGTCCTAACCGAGCCGAATGATATATATATATATATATATATATATATATATATATATATATATATATATATATATATATATATATATATATATATATATATATATATATATATAAATAAGGCCTAAGGTAAACACACTTTTCATACTTCACTTTGTTCTTTTTTGGACTCACTCACTTACTTTGGTGTTAGAGTGCTAAGGTTGCAGATCCACCCCTGTATTCCACTGCCAGGGCCGGTCCTTTGAATTTGGGTGCCCTGGGCGAATAAAAAAAGTGGTGTCCCAAAAATTGTTTTTAACAATAAATACATAAGGATAAAAACACATTTTTATTTGACATTGTGCAAAAAGAATACAAGTATGAATCTTTGAATCAATGTTTATACTATATCAAAATATAAATCACTATAAAGAGACTTATTATTCTTATTCTTCTTCTTCTTCTTCTTCTTCTTCTTCTTGATCCGATCTTTTTTTCTATAAATTTTTTTTATCAAACCTTTAAAATTATTTAAATACCGTCCTCTTAATATTTTTTATTGCAAAATTATTAATAATTTGCCCATAGTCAAGGTTCTTCAAAAAATTATTTTCAATTGAAATCAACGCAAGACTATTTAATCTATCTTGTAACATAGTAGATCGCAAATAAGATTTTAATAACTTTAATTCAGAAAAACTTCTTTCAGTAGATGCAACACTGATAAGAATAGTCAATGTTATTCTATAAGCTATGCGTGCATTAGGAAAACAATTAAAAGTATTTAAAGAACTCAATATCATATAGCTTGATTTTAATTCAATTGTTAAAACTTTTCTAATGACTTTAAATTCTTCAAACAAAATTCCACTATCAAGATCAAGAGAATCGTCATGTTTTAAACAAGTTTCAAGATGTTTACAACATGCTTTCAAGTCCCTATTAGATAATGATTTAAGTCTTTCAATACTAAACAAGAATTCAAAAATATTTTCATATGTGCTATACTGCTCAAATCTTCTAAGTGAGCCAATTGTTTGATCTACAATATATAAGAAATAGTTATTTCGGAAAGACTCTTCAGCAGACTCAAGATTCAGTTGTGTGAGTTGAGACGGATTTTCATCATAGTGTTGTTTTTAGGGGATTTTCGTCATAATATTAATTGATTTTATTCTACTATATATTTTATTTATGGGAAATTACATTATTTTATTAATTAATTTTGACTTTGCAATGCCCGTATAATTTTGTTACTCAGTATCTTTCAAAAATAAAATTCTAGCAAGTATTTTTATATTAGAAAATTTTCTTTTAATATATATAGGGGTAAAAAAATTTTTTGGTGCCCCTAAAATTATGGGGCCCTGGGCTCCCGTTCTGCGAGCCCGTGCTCAGGGCCACCCCTGTCCACCGCACCACACACTTGCAACACTGCATTAGGGGTCTGTCATCGTAATTCATACATAATTCTAGTTCTTATTTAGAATAGTGGTGCCATCTGTATGAATCGGCTTTCGATTCTCGCGAATTTCCACAAGATCCAGAACTTGTTTGATGTGAAGGGCAGTTCATTGCAATGAAGTGCTGTAAAAAATAGCGACATGCCATAATAACCTGCAATTTACTTAATGATACTGATTCCTATTTGTCGACTTCCAGGATGGAAGATCTGCTTAGCCATTAGTCGGCAAACAGGTCTAACCAATCCTGTTTGTTAGATTTTAAAGTTTAATTTCTCTCTTGATCTTAGCCTCGTTGGGATCTCGACCTTGTATAATTCTACATGACTTAATAAAATACAGAAGTTTCCATTAATCTCAGGCGGCAATCACCGCAAAAGATAAAGGAATGATAAGGGTAGCCACTAGTGACCACTCAAGGAGAAGAAATAATGTTATCAAGTCAAACATCACCAGTGGATTTTCTAGCGCTCTCGTATAAAAAGATGGTAGATGACTCGTTAAAAAGACTTTTTCGAAAGGAGATTTACCAGCAGCACCATTAGATTCAAAGTTATCGAAAATTGTCACAGGACTCGAGTTAGAGCGAATATGCGCTAAAGGAGTAAGGTTCAAGTTATTTGGGGTTCCTGCCCCTCACATATGACGAATGATCGCCATGAACGAATTTTATCTTTTAGATTAGCATGTGTGTCATTCTTATAGGCCATCACAAGAATAAAGGAATGTAAACTATTAAATAGGAGTCAAGGGTTGCAAATGGTACTTAATAGGAAGATGAGTCGACTAGATGAATACATGCAAGAGAAGCAAAAGATTGATGACAACTCGAAAGATTCACTGCTCCAACAAAGGAAGAGGGCATTGTAAATAGAGACTATCAGATGTTTGAAGAAGGAAGGATGATTTCTCAAAGTCAAAGTTTACTTCGATTAGTAATTAGGGTAAAAGTTCATTCAGAAAGACAAACAACCCTTACATAGTAAATGACATACCAAGCAAGCAACAATCCAGATGAAAAGAAAATGGGGAGACAATAACTAATTGTCAGATCATACCTTGAGAACATCACGACACTCTAACACACTAGAAAGAAACGACATGCCCTAACTTACTAGGTTAGAGCCACAAGTTTGGAATTCACGCGAAACATCCTTGCGACGAGAAAGACATTTAATGCACCTGTCCAACACTCCCTAGTGGTTGCAATCATCAACTCCCGGCTGCACTCGACTCAATTATAAAGCTGTCATAAATTCTAGAAGACTTTATGTTCAAACACTTCAAGGAAAACCTTGGGGATAACTGTTTTGGGTCGGGTAAAGACCCCATCAAAAGAGAGACATACTCACTGCTCCGAAAAGAGTTCAATGACACTTTTTGGACTTATTCACTGACAGGCGTTGAACTTATCCATTGACTTGAGCATTAGAGTGCTAATCTTACAGGTCCATCTTAGCGTTCCACTACACCAGAGACTTACAACACTACATCAGAAGTTCATCATCGCAATTTATATATAATTCTAGTTCCGATCCGAACAAAAATTAACCAAGAGTTATTGAAAAAAATCAATTCTCACATTAAATAAAAATAAAATTTAAAATCAAGTTATAAGATAATCAACATTCTTTAATATTCCTGTAAAAGAACTTGATATTATTTTTATTTGATATTTTTTGTTTTTAATAAAAAAGAAAACGAATTTTATATAGATAGAGAAAAAATTTATGGTGTGTCACCTAAAATGATGAACATAAATTTAAAAAAAAAAATAATTTTAATATTAAAAAAAGAATACTAATGCATTATATTATTTGCTTGCTTTTCATTTGTGTGTAATTACTATTATCTACTATAAATATATGTACTAACTAGTAAAACATTTAATTTTTCTTTTATAAATTTGATAATGTAAGAATAAGTTAAAGTGGATATAAAATTCTATAAAAAAATTGTATTAACTTAAAATTAAAATAAAGCAACTGTTAATATATTCTAACCATTATAGACTTATAGTTTATTAATAATTTTACACAAAGTATATTATGTTTTATTATTTAACTCAATAATATTTATTTGAAATATTTACTTTAAATAAACTCAATTGTGCAGTGTACAATTGACTGCCTTTACGTGAAGTAATTGAAGTCCACAAAGGTTAAGTCGGTTTGTTTGATTAGCATGGTCTTTGAAAAAAGAAAGACTCAAATTTATTAAAAGCACAAAAGCACAAAAGTTTAGGAGGTTAATACGGTATGGACATACTATCACATTATTTGAAATAATAATTCATGTACCACTCACACAAAAATCATTTCATTGAAAAAATGAGAGAAGAAAGTGACTTGAATTGATTTAACACGAAGTTAAGTTTCCACTTTATACTTAAGCTAGTCTCTTTCATATTCATGTTGTGATAACAACTAAGTTTGAATTGTATGTATAATATATGTGTAACTTTTGTGGGTACAGAAATTTATATAAATTTTTTACGGGTCATCTTAATTAGGGCTGTTTTTGGACCTCTAGATCCGAGAATCGGATTAAAAATTGGATCGGTAGAACCGAACCAATGGACCAACCAAAATGTTATTCGGTTTGAGAATGGATAATTTTTTTATCTGATACTAAAAATGCATACTATATTAGATATTTATTTGATACTTTTGTCGGATATCCGAAGTAACGGTCCGGTTTCACTTCAAAAAAATGTCCATCACTGTTTCGGTCCGGTCTAGATTTACCCGATTACTATTTCGATCCGATTCTCGATATAGCAAATATCCATACCGGACCGAACCGATAACAACCCTAATCCCAACTAGTGCCTCTGAATTTTTTTAAAAAAATATTAAATAAAATGTTTCCTGCTTAAAAGGAAAAAAGGATTAAGAAAAAAGAGAAGAGCAAGTGGAGAGTGAAGTATAAGGCAAAGAGTCACGTGTGATATGATTAGCGTCGCGTCGTCGTCGTCGGCAACACACGAAGACAAAGGTTTAGGTCGGTTTCAAAGTTGAAAACACAACAACTTGTTTACCAATGAACCAATTAGGGACCCATTTATCAGCACACCACTAATTAAGTATTGAGGAATCATTCAAACATCGAACAACACGTCGTGACGTACTCATGAATTAGTATATACTCGTAAGTACTAATACACACATACAAAATGTTTGCTCCAACTAGACAGGTTCATCTTCAATTCATTTGACATTGATCATATCATATGTGGTGCATGTATGGTGCAGTTACCATGTCTATGTCCCATTTAAGCTTTGGTGTGGATATCATTATTAGACATTAGGTAGCTAGCTAGCTAGCTGCAAATTTAATTTTAATAGTACAATAATTTTGTTGTTATGATTTGTATGATATTAATTAAGATAGGAGAAAATTGATCACATAGCTACCGTTTAGAAAATGCAAAGTTTCAAACTAGGTAGTAGGTCAGTGAGACCATTCATGGAATTGGCTCCTTGTGATCAATAGTCAACTTATAGTACTAGAATCGTCCAATGATATGTGTGGATCTTTTTGAGCCATAAAAAACAAGGGCATTAATCTCTATGGATATTATTAAATTATGTTAATGTTAATTTATATAGTTATCGAGGAGCATGGATCATCTGCTGCCAAATAGATTCTACCATCTATCATGCTTGTAATCAACGGCTACAAAATTCTAAAAAACTAAAATTACAATTAAAATATTATTTTTAAGAGAAACCAAAGTTGGAGATTTAGCAGTAGAGATATAATTGGAGAGGATCCATATCGGATAACGAGTGTGGAATAGGAGATATGAGATATAAGGTAAAAAGTTCTACGGGTGCGGATCGTGCTGTTGTTAGTTTTTAGAGAAAAAATGAGATTGGATCGCATACCTTGAAAAAGTGAATCTTTAGAGTTTTTGGGTTTTTCGCTTTTGACTTCTTTCCCTAACAAACCTTCTTTGTTGATAGCTTGAGAGAGAAACCATGAATGAGAGATATCTTCTGCGTTTTTTCAATCAGGGTTTCTCCGTTTCTAGTTTGAGAATTAGCTCTATACTTGTGGTTGTGCCGTTTTGCCTACTCGCTTCTAAGTGAAACAGGGTTTAACATTTCTAAGTTTTGGTATTTTAAAATATTAATAAATTAAAATTAAAATTAGTTCATAAATGAAAGAGAGATATGAGAGGGAAATAAAACTTAGTTTAGAGGGAAATGAAACGTAGTTTAGAGAGAAACTGAAAAACAAATAAAATTAACTTTTTCTTTCCTCAAATGAAATATATTTCTAACTGAGTGAATATGCAAACAAAATAATAAAACTATATGTATTATTATCAATATTTTTATTATTGAATAAATTCATATTTATATCTATTAAATATTTTATTTAAATTAATATCTTAAATAAGAAATATTTTATAAATATAACTATAACTTAATCAATATTTATATTATTTATTTAATATTTAAATTTGAAATATAGATACCAAATTATTTTTAATAAAAATAATTATTTATTTATTTTAAAAAACACCTTAAGGGTTGTCATAATGAATTTAATATTTAATATAAAAATAAATAAATTTGAAATAATTCCCTCACAAAATTTGTCACTAATAACATGTTATATGTCTATGAGGGAATTTGTGACGGAATAATTAGAGAAGAATAAAATTCATCTCAAAATCCCTCCCTAAATTTACTCTTATCAATTTTGTGAGGAATTTTTATGACGGAATAAATTTATCACAAATATTTTCGCTTATTTTTGTTCGCAGGATTTCACCTATGTGTACCACTTTCCCTCACAAAATCCATCGGAATAAGTGAGGGATTTACTTTCTTCACTAATTTCCTTCACTAAATTGCATTTTTTTAGTATGAAGACAATAGGTAAGTCATAGGTAAGTTAGCAGGACCGGTCCTGACATTTTAAAAGTCTTGGGCAAAAAATAATAATAGATCCTTAACAATTTTTTTAAAAAAAAATATCATTTATTTAAATTGCAAATAATATCAACAACATCAAAATAGTTATTTATCCGTGCATCTAACCTAAAAAAATGTTATATTCTAATGAATATCTAATAGTAGAGTCGTCTCAATTATAGTCGTAAATAGATTTGGAGACTCAATTCCAATTTTAAAAGAAGGTTTTTAATTAAAAAACAAAAAAGAATTTAAAAAGAAAATCAAACTAAGTAAAAAATGTATACGAACTTAAAAATATTCCATTAAACTAGACTAACTCTTGTTCAAAAATCTACTAAATTAATTTATATATACTTAAAAAATAATAATAATGATAAATGAGATAATATAATAAATCTAAAAATATTTATTTTTAAATATCAATATTGTCTAAAAGTTTTGTTTAGAAAAATAAAATAAAACAAAAAGTATTAACATCGCATAGAATTAACTTTAACACTATCTTCACACTCGATTGATTTAAAATTTGGTATTATTATAAATTAACTAAGGTTTATTCTCTTTGCTCAAAAACACTAAAGTTCTTGCCTTCTTTTGACAGATTTTGAAATAAAATACAAAAAAAAATTACATATCTACCATTATAATCGAACACAAGAACCAGGATTCATATTACATAGATCACACCGCGGAGCCATCATTAAGGGTTCGTTTGGTTGGGATTTTTGGAGGAGAAGAGAGGGAATATTTTTGGAGGTCCTAGGTTATGGGCCTGGTTGTCTAAGCCTAAGGCTGGCAAATAATATACTTTTTGGGGGGCACCTCATTATTTTAGAGACATTTTGTGTTCAAAATTTATTTTTTGCAATTAAATTGTACTTTTGATTTTAAATTATACTTTTGCAACTAAATTGTATTTTAGGTTCTAAATTGTATAATTTTGGGAACATTTTTTCTTCAAAATTGATTTTTTGTATGTGTAAAATTATTATACACTAATTATGTTTCAAATGTTTGTTATGGGTCAAAGTAAAATTATATTATAAATCTAAATATTTTTATAAATGATGCCTACAAAAAATAATATTTGTGTACGAGGTAAAATTTATTTGATTCATGTATTTTTATAAACAGTGTTATTTTTATATACGAGGAAAAAAATCTATTATTGATCTAAATATTTTTATATACGAAACTTTACTATTGATCCAAATATTTTTGAAAAATTATACCTAAACACAAATAATATTTCTATACGGAAAAAAAGTTTATTATTGATCTAAATATTTTTATATACGAAAATTGTTATTAATGATTCAAATATTTATGATCCAAAAATGGTATACGGGGAAAATTTATTATTGATCTAAATATTTTTATATACGAAAAAAATTATTATTGATCTAATATTTTTATATACAAAAGATGGTATTTGTGATCAAAATATTTATGATCCAAAAATGGCATACAGAAAAAATTTATTATTGATTTAAATATTTTTATATAAAAAAAAACTATTATTGATTTATATATTATTTTCTTTTTTAACTTTCTATTTAAAATAAATATATTATGTAAATAAATACGCGTATCAGATTAGGACCTGTGCATACGCACGTGTTTGTTACTAGTAGTTTATTTATGAGAAATTAAATAGGATTTTATATTGTTAAGGTTTAATCATGACAACTATTTTATGAAGTTATATTTAGCTATAATTTAAGCATTTTAAATATTAGATTATGTGCGGTAGTTCGTCTTATACGCAACTAAAGATTATCTTACGAAGAAGTATATGCAGTGTTAACATTCAAATGTCCAAGTCACCGAGGTCAAAAAAATGTAATTCTGCAAGAGGGAATGGACAATACTTGTCATGACGTGTAGCGAAGCTTATATATAATAAGTGTTTATCGGTTTATGGTAATTATTTTTCATCTTGTTTAACTTCATATTAACAGTTTTCCTTGAGGTAACACTTTCGTCGTTTACCTTTTTAATTATTCATTCCCATTTATTACTTAGTCATGACCAACATTAGAGACCTGAATATGACCTTTTTGGACTTCCTAGTGAATACGATATAAGTGACACTTCTTCGCGCATTAGGGTGGTTGACCCTGAGATCCTGGATGTGGTTCCCGTAGCAATGAGACCTCATCCCTTAGATTATATAGAGATTCGAGATATTTCTAATGCTAGGGGGAATCTGAAGGTGATATTGATGGTTCAGAAGGTCTTGAGGTTAAGGAGAACCTCGAGGTGCATGTAGAGGAAGATGGGGGAACAAACCCGTTTAGGATAGATATTAGCAAAGTCGGTCGTGGATTTTCTTTAGCTAAAATACCCATAGTAAACTCGAAGATGACAGGGGAATATTCGGATGATATGAGGTCCAACCCTTTTATTAAGTCTTTTAGGCGTTTGAACGGTCGAGAACTTAGTGATGACGAGGTTATGTGGTATCTTGACCCTCGATTATGTTCAACAACTCACAATTGTGATTTTTTACTTGTTGACAATAAATAATAGATGGTTCGGAGGGGACAACGGGATCTCAAGCTTCCCGCTGCTGCATAACAATACCCCTAGGTGGAAAATGATGTTTTGAGGATGACTTTTGTGTTTAATGAGGCACATCAGATGAAGAATGTCTACCGAAGTGTGGGACCATTTTCTCGTTGGTTGGCCTGTGACATAGAACCCGATAAAAGATTCTACAACCATTTTTTGGATGCTCTGGGTCTTTACATGAGTGTTTGTTGACTGGAATAAGCATTAGACTTACTTTCAATGCGTCACGTGAATGTATTCATGTATTGGTGCATATATAAGAATGATGTCCCTACTCTAAAACTATTCTTCCATATTTTCAATGTGCAACGTACTTCGACCATACCAGAACAAGAGGAAGGAACACTTTCGTTATGAAAATCAAAGAAAACATTTGATGTTTACATAGACAGTTTCAAGAATTTCAAAGATCGGTATTACATAGTTGTTCCCAAAAGTTGCGTTTCTCATGAGAGATTCTCGTCCTTCAAGCAGGTTCTCATTCCTTCCTTTGCATGAGAATCATCGAGATGTGTAGATAAATTCCGCAAGTAATGGAATTAAAATAACTTTTCATAGACTCTGAACAAAAAATGTTTATGAGTCGGACGATCCATCCCGGGATGAATAGAGCTTAAAGGTTGAGTTGATTTCCTTTTGAGAAGGCCTATGTTTTGAGGGAGAATAAGAACAACTTTACAATGCTTGATGGATGGGGACGATTTTTTACACATTGATAGGCCGCAAGTATATAGCTATATCAATTTAGTATAAAAGGTTTGTCAATTCCATAGAGATCAATTACAACCGTCGCTATTTATCGTTCCTATGTTTAGCTAAGGTGAGTCAATCAATTGGTTTTTTACTCGAAAAAGTAATAAATGCAATAAGTTGGATTTAGAATAATCAAGTAAGGGATTGAAGCAACTATTTTTGTTTACCAATTCTATTCATGCAAAACACATCCACTTATTATAATAAGAACTGTTCATGCCAAGAACATTATTTGGATAATAAGGGAAATAGTGGCTCCACTTCCCACACTCCTGAGGGAAGAATACAATAACCACTCTCTTGGGTCCTAAGATCCAGCTCCAAGGGATTCCAATAAATACCCTAGCGATAAGGTTGAGAATGAACATTCAATTCACTATGAAATTACCTAGATGCATAACTTTTCACCATCGCTTCGTGAGCTTGCTCTAACACCACAATAAGCCTAAAACCTTAGACATCCCTACACCAGTAGGTTTTTCAGTCTTTATACTTTTACTAAGTACATGTTTATAACAACTAGTTTCTTTTTTAGGGATTATTGATAACATTGTTCACACGCATCATATTACTAGTTACGTCGCATCATTCCATGTCTTGGTGGTAATCAATAAAACAACGCATTAGGGCATTTTTTTACACATTAAAATAATTAAAATGTCATTTGAAATCAATAGACAAACAATTTTAGAGTTAACTCATGATGCCTCCTCACTAACGCAAGGTCAAGCGGATATAAACACATTCAAAGACATGCTAAATAAATCTTTAGAAAGTCTATTAAGGTCTATCATGGTCGTCAAACATTTAGACTTAGTTAAAAACATAGTAGAATTGGATAATTAGGTTATATCTCCACGTTCCATATGTATAACGTCACTAACCGAAGATAAATAAGATTATAGAATCATGAGTTGGGAAGGTTATACCCATGAAATAGAGCACTCAATATGCGTCACATATTCCAATAAAAAACCCTCAAGTGTTGGTCTAACGGTGGAGGCTGAGGTCTTGAGAGTATGCTCCTCTCAAGGTCCTGAGTTCAAATCATGGTAGGTGCTATCAATCCTTGTGTTGGATTAGTCTATACAAAACTTTGTTTTGACTTTAAACGGGGCCCTCGCTAGTGGTCGGTGGGATTAGTCGGTCGCAAGACCGAATACCAAAATTTTTTTAAAAAAATTCAAAAATGAAACGAACAACGTTTTAGACTAGTAATATAGTTTCGTTTATAAATACCATACTTTATAAAATATCTAGAAATCAATGCATTGTATGCATTTACATTTTTTATTTAACTTCATTCTTATGTATAGTTTAAATTAGTAATTCAATACCTCTACTTAACGTTCTTTAAAATAAATAGCGGGTTTATATAAGGGTAGGAGAGAACTATGGCATCCGTCAATTTCATGTAGTTAAGTAGTAAAATAAACCATATTTTTTATAATGTCATGAGTTCGATTCTTGATTCCATCAATTTTGTATTTATTTTCAATAAAAATGTCGCCACTAACCACCACGTAGCCATCTAACAATACATTTAATTTTTTTAAATAATTCTTTCAAGTATTTTAAATATCAGGTCAATAAACTCATGAGGATACTTGGTCACTGATTCATTGGTTAAATCATTGGGTCACTTGTCGAATCGCATGACTAAATTAGATTAAACTAGATAACTTAGTTAAATAAAACAGTCTGTATTGCAATATTATATATTCATTAAATCGGTCGAATCAGACGACTCAGTCTCTAAAAAATATCATAACACCAATAAAATTTCAAAATATTATGATTTCATCTATTTATTCTTTACATTCAAATTCTAAATATAATTATCACTAACAACAAAATAATATAAAATATAAATTTAAATAAATTTTAAATCAGGTATAATTACAAACAAAGAAAAAAGTTGTTTCAAATAAAGTTTGAATAAAGTCTAATTATATATTTTTTAAAATAAATCATGAAAACGACGTCGTTTTGTACGAAAAAAACACGCATTTGAATCGTCGGTTTTCTAAAATCGTCATTTCACTGAATTTTTCTAGTTTTAACGGATTTTAGCTGGTTCACGCCAGTTCAATAGCATACCTGGTCCAACAATCAGACCAGACTGATAACCCTTCCGGTTCCCGATCCGATCGGCCGGTTCGGTCCGGTTTTTAAATTACTGATTCTTTCTATGTAATTGATTTTTTTATACCATAAATTTTTTCACAATTATTTAAAGAAAAAAAATTACAGAAAAACTATATATCAAATCTCAAGTAAACATTCACCAGTTAGACATCCTAGCTTCTTAAAATTTCAATCTAATGTACCTAATTCAACTCTCACATCTCAGATGTATGCAACATGCTTAAACTAACTACTTATATGAATAAACACCTTATGAATTAACTACACCTTATGAATTAACTATTAGCTAGGAACTTCTCTGTAACCCACTACGAGAGTTGTATGGCATACTATATAATATTGCCGTATTACTTTCATAGAGCGTTGTGCCTTGCATTGATGAAAAGGGCCTACAATACGTGCCATTTGATAATATTTGTACATGCCAATCATTGGTAGGGTGTGAATAAAAATGAACCCACCACACCAAATTGGCACACATTTTTGACAAAGAAACAATATTGAAACTTATCATGCATGCAGTTTAGAATGGGTACAACTCCAGCTGTCTTACACTCGTACCTTATTTCTGTTGCCTATGGCTTTCTTCTCTTATTTGATGTGTGGTGATAGAATCACATTTAAATTGTGTCCAATTGTGAGTCTTGGAGGGGCCATATCATCGATTCTTCTCAATAAAAAGAGGGGCAGGCAACCAAAATTAAAGCTATTCGGCCGTCACCTACCATATATGCAAAGAGACCAATTCAATATTTTTAGGCCTTTTTTTCAAAATTAGACGAACTTGTTTGGATGCTGCCAATAGTAAGATCAAAGCAAGTTGTTAAGACTTTATTCTATTTTCCGATCCTTGTCTCATCTTTTTGCCTAACTATTTGTGTATATGATGTTGTTAAGAACTAGTTTTCAATATGTTTCTAAATATAAATATGTATATTCCACTATTGTTAAGTAAATGTTGATAACCTTGTGATCCTATCCAGACCAAAATGTTTTGGTAGAAAGTTCAACTTTGGATAGATGAAAACTTTCGAGAAACATTTATTTTTGGCTTAAATGCACTTTTGGTCCCTGTAAGTTAGTGTGTTTTTGATTTTCGTCCCTGTAAGTTATTTTTTTTGGTTTTGGTCCCTATATCTTACTTTTTGCTTGAGGTTTAGTCCCTAAAGCCAAAATCCGCAGGAAAATCTGCAGGTTACCTGCGGATTTACCTGTGAAATTTCCTGCGGATTTTGATTTTAGGGACTAAAATGAACGCGAAAGTGAAATATAGGGACTAAAACCAAAAAAAATAATTTACAGGGACGAAAATCAAAAACTCGCTAACTTACAGGGACGAAAAATGCATTTAAGCCTTTATTTTTTTTTAAGGTCTCTTGCTCATCGAGTAAAAAGGAGGAGTGATAACCACAAACACTCTAACGTCTAAGTTCGTGAATAAATAATAAAGCATAATAATGTTTTTAAATTTTTGTCAATGTGTAGCTGGAATATGACGCTCTTTTCTTTTTATAGGTGATATAGAGTTTCTAAAGCCCAGAACCTTCATGAAATTTTGTTCTTTAGGGGACAAATGTCGCACGCGATGTCTTAGAAACTGGTTTGACAATTCAAATCAAAATCACCACAATTAACTTGTACAAGATGATGGAGCAAAAAAATAATAAATAACACAATCAATTAGTAACTCGGTTCAATGCAACTTGCACCTACGTCTGGAGGGTTAGCTTCCAACCCAAGAAAGGAAATTCACTATTAGTAGCTTAGTACAATTAGTCTTATGAGCAACAACAAACTCTATGTTGTTCAATGCCTTTTTCTATCACTATCCAATAAATTTCTATTTAGGACTCCCCCTAAATATGAGACACTTCACACTTTCTGATTCTCAAACACTGGCCCATAATATTTGATTACAATCACTAAAATCCTAGTGATCAACTTCAATCAATAAGATGAGCAATGTCGAACTTTACAACTCAGCTAGACAAACCTACATCTATGCCAAGTTGCTGAAATATAGTGTGGTGTACATGAAATAACAAGGACTCTTGTAAACCTAGCACTCTAAAATCTTCAATGTGAATGCTTGAATTCCAATGCAGGTTTGAGCTCTTTATAGAGCATAATTATTATGAGTTTTTCTTCATGGATATTTGATTTGATTTCGTCAAGAAATAATGCAGAATTTGTTGGATAATATTTATTCCATAAATCTCTCCAACAAAATATAATTTGTTTCTATTTAAATTCAAATTTAAATTACCATTTAAATCTAAATCAATCTTCTTCCAACTGTCAAACAAATCACCTAATCATATTACTAAACCAATAAAAATAAAATCTGATCCAATCTTTGATCAAAAAGTCTTCCAAAACAAAGTAGCAACGACCTGTTGCGCAAGACCCATATGTCTTAGCAACATGCTGCGACATCGTGTCCAGAATGTGTCCCTTATGGACCTCCATACAAGTTAAGCAAGATAGATAAATCTTGAACACTTAAAACAATTCTCCATGTTATTATTTTGCAAAAATGCAGCCAATCCAAAGAGGCAAACCACAATGAACTTCACTTCGTCTCAAGAGCAAGTGTCGTCACATTATTTGTTTTGTCATCTAATGATTTCTATTCAATCATATTAGGATATGGAATGCATTTATAAGATAAAACTCAATATGTTCCCGAGACCTTATGACCCTTCCCTCTTTTATATCACCAACAATCACTATTCTTGATCTCGCTAATCATCACAATCACTTAGTGAGGTTGGATCACTTGCAACTCCTTTTCTCTTTGATCTATTTAGGATTCTGCCCCTTTTCCCAAAAAAGAAAATTATTAATTGTTATTGTTCAAAATGATTTTTCTTTTACTCTTCATTGTAGATAAATGACTTTTCAGCCTCTTTACTCTCTCTATTTAAAAAAACATTCTTCATTTCAATCAAATAAATTATTTCAGCTTGTCTAATTCACCCTCTTAACAAAAATACTTTTTTTTATAGAATATTAGCATAGAAAAGTATTTTTAAATTGATAATTGTATATTTTTTTTAATAAATTTATCAAACTTTAGAAAAGATGTAAATTTCTAAAACATTCTTATTAGATAATTTTTATTTGAATATCAACCTTTAAAAAAATACTATTCATTTTCTCCATATTTACTAATCAATACTTTTTTTAAAAAAAATAAAAGCACTTTGTACTATTAAACATGACTTAATGAGGCTTATAAATTACCCTCTTCACAATAATATATATATATATATATATATATATATATATATATATATATATATATATATATATATATATATATATATATATATAAAAGAGATCAAATTACACTCGAAAAGTTACACCACGAGTTACATTCGCTCATAATTTAAAATTAACCGTTAAATTGAAACATACTATCATATAGATCATACCTATAAAGTTTGAGATTAATCTATAATTATTTACCGTGTCAACGGATTACATCAAAATTAACGTTATATGAAAGTTCATTTTGACGTTAATCTTTGGATATCTTGATGGTATAGTAAATCATTATAGATTAACCTCAAACTTTATAGATATGATCTATATGATATTATGTTTCAATCTAACAGTTGATTTTAAAAAATATTTATTCGAAATGAAGTTATGAGTGAGTGTAATATATATATATATATATATATATATATATATATATATATATATATATATATATATATATATATAATATAATAATTTTTTAATGATTTATGCATTATTTTTTAATATTACTTCATAATTATTGAGATTCATTATTTCAGTCCCCTCACTTATTTAATTATTCAATTGACTTTGTATTAGGACTCACCACCCACCTATTTTCTTCCATTATTGTAAGTGAAAATGATAAATAAGGTATGGGCTAGGCTTTACGGACTTCACTTTTAGGTTTTATCATTCATGTATTTAGTATTGACAATTTTTTATATATTTATATGTCTTCTTACCGATCTGCGGTGAATTATCTAAAATATTTTTATATTTCAGATGTGTATCTTCGAAGAAATTTTTATATATAAGAAATGGTAATTTCGGATATGTACATCGGAAGATAATTTTTTTTGAAAGGAGGTGACTTCGAAGATACATATCCGAAATAACCCAAATTTTGGTCTTGGGAGTTTTTAAATATTTTGGATTTTTTGAATATGCATATTGGAGATACTTCGGATATGCATATACGAAAAACACCTCTAATTTTAAATCAACCATTTAAATAAAAAAAATTCAAAGAGAGGTGATTTCGGATATGTATTTCCGAAATCAGTAAAAACATGATAAGATGCCTTCGGATAAGGTTATTTTCCACCCTATATAAGTGCATAGAAAAATTACCTTTAATATTTACTAATGTTGTTCATCTAAAAGTTGTCCAAAAAAATGTTCTGGAATTAATATGGTGAAATTATAAATTTTATTTTTGAATTGATTGTCCTCTCATCTTCATCTCTGAATTGAGTTGCTTATTAATTTGTAAAACCTTAATTCTTCATTTTAATAACGAGTCATCATGAGTTTAATTTAGGGTTATTTTATACAAATTGATCAACTATCTGGCCAGGAATATAAATATAAAAGAAAAATTGCGTTATCGAGCTACAATTAGGGGTGGCAAAATAGATCATGGTCCGTCAGACCGGCCCACGCACCCGCCGAGAAATAGTGGGCTGGGTTGACATTTTAGGGTCGCCGTCTGCCATAGTCCGCTCCGCTAAAACCCGCTGCCCGCCATAGCCCGCCCCTCCGTCAAAATTCGCTATTTTTTAAGTTAATTCTACTAATTCGAATTCTTGATGGTTCTATTATATACATTATTTGTGAATATATGCAATATTTTTAAGTAAAATTTGTTAAAAAATGCTTTATAAAAAATTGTTCTAAAAATTATATAAAAAATCTAATTAAAATGTAACAAAATATATTAAAATAATAAATAAATAATAAATAAAAAAATAGACGGGCAAGCCAGCCGCTCGCCAACCCGCCACCTTGACGGAGCAGACTAGGTTTTTATGTCCATTTTAATTTATGGGTTTGTCTGTCCCGCTCTTTTTCTGGCAGGTATATGACGTGGCGGGACGGGCCGCCCGCTTTGCCACCCCTAGCTACAACTGAGTCTTGAAATTACGATTGTACTAAAAAAGAGACTTGAAATAACGACATGGTTTCTCATCTTCATCTATCATGTTATAAATTATAATGACATATTTAAATGAAATCGATTTGTATATTATAAGTTTGAGTTAAACTCAAATTATGTCCGTTGGACCTTCAAACCGCTGGATCTTCAATATAGTAGTTGTTAGAGCTGTCAAAATAGTCTAGGTGATAGTTCTGGAAAATTTTAAAGTTGACTTTTTAATTAGAGTATATTTATCAGAGTTTTTAAAGCTAGTTCTGAAAAATCCATTATCCATTAGGATAAGTCCGTATAGGGTGTGGATATCTGTTAGACCCACATAATTATAAATTTTTAAAAAATTATATTAATATTTAAATTGTCCTAAAAAATAATAAATTAATTTTCCCACCTCACTAAATTTTATCTCTATTCTATTTGATCTTTTAATTTTTCTTTTGTGTTAAATATTTGAATATTATTTTATACAATTTAGACAAATATTGTATTTAAAAATATATTATACTCCCTCCGTTCCTTTTTAAGTGTCGTTTTAGAAGAATTTTTTTGCTTCTATTTAAGTGTCATTTTATAATTTAATGTTATAATTTGTCATTTATACCCTTATTTTTTTAATAACTCCACCTCAAAATTTTCAATTAGTTATTGAAAAAAGAGAGTGTATGATTGAATTTATTTGGAAAGAGAAAAATAAATAAGGGTATAATAGAAAAAGTAACTCTAATAATCCACTATCTTGGTGGAAGAGCTTTTTGCTAAAACGACACTTAAAAAGGAACGGATGGAGTAGTATTTATAAAAGATAATTGTATTTAAAAATCAGTTATGTTTAAAAATAATTTTAATTTTAATTTTACTTTTATAAATATTATGAGGATTGTATTTTAATTTTTTAAAATAAAAAAAAACTCATTTATGATCAGGTAATTTGAAGTCTATCTAAGACGAGTTCGAGTAGTAATTCTCGAGCTCATATTACAAGATTTTTTTATCCAATTTTATAAAATTTAAGACCCGCCAAAACCGACCTATTTAAGATTGAATAGTTCATATTGATAGTCTCTGATAGTTGTGAATTAAATTCAACTTACTTTATAAATTATAATACTTCTGACTTAACAATTATGTGAATCTTCCTTCATCATCATATAGAAATATAACCCATCTACTCATCATGGTCCTCGATTCATATTTTACCAGCTAATAACAATTTCAACCGTTTCTTCTAAGCGTGATTTTAAGTCATGTTTAAATACTTTTTGACATTCACACTTATAAAGTAATGATTGATTTGCACATTAGAGTGTAGTAACATTTTGCAAGTGTACAATTTATCACTAGAAAATCATAATTATTATACTAAGGATCTTGTTAACCAGTTTTCTCAGGATAATGGTTAAGCAAAAAAGAAAATATATTATAAAAATGTTAATATTTTAATTTTATTAAATACACAGACTATCGAGATAAATTTACTATTTTTAAAGTTTTAACCATTGTCCTGAGGACACTGATTAGCATTTCGCTTATACTAAAAGTCTTAACATGGTGTTCGACTTCAATATTCTATCTATTTATGTCCTAATACTAGGAATGGCAAATTGATATTTCCGTCCGTTTAGACTAGGGGTGGCAAAACAGGCCGCCCGCCCCGCCTTAAGCCCGCCAAAAAATAGCAGGGCAGGCATACCCGCCAAGTGAAATGGGCATAAAAATCATGCCCGCCCCGCCAAGATGGCGGGTTGGCGGACTTGCCCGCCTATTTTTATTTATATTTATTTTTCATTTTTTAATAGATTTATAGGTTTTTTTTACCTTTTAATTAAATTTTTCACTTAATTTTTAAAACAATTTTTATAAAACCAACTTTTTAACAAATTTTACTTAAAAAAATATTACATATATTTACAAATAAATATATAAAATAAACCATCAAGAATTGAAATGACTAGAATTAACTAAAAAAGAGGGAATTTTGTAGAAGGGACGGGCTTTGGCGGGCGGCGGGCATTGGCGGACGGCGGGTTTTGGCTAGACAGGCTTTGGCGAGCGGCGGACCTAAAATTTTAACTCAACCCGCCATTTTTGGCGGGTGCGCGGACCGGCCCAGCAGACCACGACCCGTTTTGTCAGTCCTAGTTTAGACTGTCCTGCAAAAGTCCGCACGACAATAAAATAATATCTATCATTTTCTTTAATATGAGAATAATATTTAAATGCTGCAACTACAACATATACTTTCTGAAAGCTTAATATGTGAAAGGAAATGCTAATGACATGTCAACCACAAGCTTTAACAGAAAATAGGATTAGGCTTATTTAAGCCGGTAGTGAAATGAAAGATTAAAGTCTTAACCCAGCAATTAGACAAATTAATCACAATCAGCTATCCACTTCCTTGCTCCCTGCATGTCCATTTACATTGTATTATTACACTAGATTAGACCTATTAATCACAGTTTTGGTAATGCTAACAGACTCAAAATTACAAGAACTCATTACTACTCCAATTGATTTGATACTTGATAGCTATATTGTTAGGCCAAGAGCACACATAGTTATACAAATTAATCACATCATTATCTTTCATTAACACCAGATTAGCTTAATCTAGATCAAATGGTCTTTTCGTTATTGAAATACTCCAAACTTTTATATCTATTATTATGAAACAATGGGGTCATTCGGGGAAACAACTAGCAGCACCTTTCACAAAAGCTGAAATTAATTGAATATTAGAAATTGACTAGTAGTTCGAGGATTGGATAGATTCAAAGTGAAATCAATTATTTATGACTCATTTGACTTTCAATTAATTTGGTTGCTTCTGGTTGCTATGCCATGCATTGAAAAAGGACTAATATCAAACTTTGAAGATAGGGCAAATAATAGCCAATATGGGACCAATCTTTTTGTGTATTTAATTAGAATCCATAGTCTATATAAAAAATCGTATTCTATATCTTAGTTGAATGCATCATATCAGCAGATATAGACTTAAACTAATAAAAAAAAGATAATATGCTATGGGGGATGACAAGGGCCATCGATGATATTATTAGAAAATTTCTTTAGCCACCTCCCTATGGGGGTCACCCCCAACGAAATTCCAAAATTACCCCTGCTTCGGAGATGCATCTTCGAAGTTTTTTTTTTTTTTTTTTGATTTTTTTTAATTCGGAAATGAATCTCCGAAACACCAAAAAATTCAAAAATTTTACAAGTGCGTTTTCTTATCTTAATTATTCACCATTACAGGGCAAAAATGAGTTGTAATCAACCTGATTTGAAATTTCTAAGTGCCTTTTCTTTCTCCCCACCACTTTCAGACGGTTACCTTCTAAGAAATGTGGTAACACTTTCCTACTTAAAAGTCTGCTCTCTCACCCATTTTTCCTCCATATGTTGCAGCTCCGGTTGTTCGTCCACCTGTTGCAGCGCTCTTTGTTCCATCTGTTGCACCGCCAGTTATTACTCCATCTGTTGCTGCGCCGGTTGCTTCCTTGAGTTCGACTCTGATTTCCATCGAGAGTCTGACTGCCGAAGTTAAACAGAAGGCTACTCTAGAGTCGGCCCCGTCGTCTCAGATGGCGGTTAGGTTCCCTAACCGACCTGGTTACGGTCAATTGGGAAGGAAAATTCAAGTTCGTGCTAATCATTTTCAGTTGCGAGTGACTGATAAGGATCTACACCACTATGATGTTAGTATATTATGCTGATACATTTTTTTTGAACTCTGATTTTTTGTTTTTGTTTGTGTTTATTATATTGATACAATGTGGTATGAATATCAAGAGACTGATAATTTTTATAAATGTTATTAATGTTATTAGGTATCTATTTCTCCAGAAATTACTTCAAAAAAAGTGTGTAGAGAAATTATCAACCAGTTAGTTAAAATGTATAAGGAGATGAACTTCCGGTTCTTCTTCCTCCGGACATCCACCTCCTCCGTCATATATATGAGAATCAATCGGGTTAAACTTGACTAAAGCACGCTTCATATATATGAATGTACTAGTACTCATTAACTGTACTAATACAGTATCCTACAAGATATTTTACAACATGTTTAAATGATAACAGCTATGTTAACAAAAGGGCAACAATTTCTACATGTCTTGGTAAAAACAGTAAAAGTAAAGAAAGTGTAATTACCGGGAATATGAAAAGAAGGAGGTAGGTGGACAAGGTTGGGTTTGGTTCAGTGATGTGAAGAAAGTGAATCGATGTAAAAACAATAAAAGTAAAGAAAGTGTAATTACCGTGTTTAACAATATGTAACTTTAATCTTATGTAATGTGATCGATGTAATCTTCATCCGATTAAATAAAGCGAATCGTTCTTGTTTGTTATTTTTCTTCTGTCCAGACATTATTTTGGAAGTACATTTCCGAATTCCTCCAAGGGGGGTGAATTCGGAGATGAACTTCCGAATACACCAATTTTCTGAAAAGTAACTTTATTTCGGAGATGCATCTCCGAAATCAATATTTTATATTAAAAAAAACACCTTTTCGGAGATACATTTTCGAAAACACCTTTTTTCTCAAAAAAAGTACGTTTTCGGAAATGAACTTCCGAAACTAGGGGTATTTTGGTAAATTCACCGGAGGTGGCTAAGTTAGGAGGTGGGTGAAGAAACTTTCTATTATTATTATTAAAGTATGGGATTTCTAAGATGCTTAGTTATCCTTCTTCATAAAATAAAACTTATTTGTTTTTAATGTAACTTTTTAGTTAAATGATTTATGAATATTGTTTAAAAATTATATCCTTAAAATAAATAAGAAATAGTTAATAATTGTTGAGTGTTAATTCTTTGAAACAAGAAACCTCCTTATAGAATTAAGAGAAAAGGATTGGTGATAATTTGCTTCCTTGTTTATTACATTCATTCATTAGGAGTTATATAAAGTTTTTGTCCCTTATCTTTAATTCGTGGTTTATTTTAGTCTATAAATTTAAAAAAAATTAATTTGATCACTTAGTTTCTTTAAAATATATCATATGTCTATTTCCCACAACAGAGGTCTTTTTTGCATGTGTGGCATCACAGTTTTCACTAAGTTTCTTCTCATGTATGAACCCTAAATCGAATTAGGGCATAAATATCCATATTTGTCGTCTTCATAGCTTAAATGAATAGGTGGCCAACGGACGTGCCCTCCTCGTTTAGGCCTGCTCTGCAAAAGTTTACAAAAAATAGGGCAGGGCAGAGCAGGACAGACTTTGTTAAGGGTGCAAGCCTAAAGCCTTGCCCCATCCCACAAAAAATGAATGTGGAGCAGGGCGAGCCCGCGAGCATTGCACCGTTAAAGCCTAAAAATAGTAAATTTTAATTTTAATGCCCACGCCCGCAAAAACCCGCAAAAAAGTGGGACATGGCGGGCATATCAGAGAGTGCGAGCCTAAAATCGTAGTCCGTCCTGCAAAAATTGCGGGCAAAGAGAATATTTCTGACGGGTCGGGTCCGTTTTGCCAGCCCTACTTAAATATGTAAAAGATGTTATTGAATTCAAGGTAAAACTGAGTTATGGGTATTTTTCTTCCATAGAAAAAGAGAAGAGTTATGAGAGTTTTAATTCGAAGGTGTACTCAAGTTCTAATCTGCAATGGAGATCCAGTTGTCGTTGGGAGACTTTGTTTTTCTTTGGAGGGCAACAATATTTAGTAACTATGGAAAACAATTATGGGGATGTCCATACTTGAAGGTAAACATCCCTAATCATTCATCATTCTAAAAAATTCTTAGAAAAATAAGTTGGTTTGTAACATTTTATTTTTATTTCTTAATGTACACATGGTTCAACTCAAACTGAGTGTGGATTTTTCGATTGGTTCAATGAAGAAGTGGAACATGAAAATGATTACTTTATGAACAAGAAAAATAGAGGTTGAAAAAGTTAACAAACGAAAATGAGGAGCACCTCCATAATCATGAAAAATAAAATGCTACAATTGAGGAATTAATGAAAGAATTGTTAGAACTAGAAGTGGATATGAAAAACACTATGAAGTGGAAGATATTTTGGAAGATTTTACTCTTTGTTGTTTCACTGTTTTGATATTCAGGTTATTTTAAATGCAAATGTTAGTATGTATCAATCAAATGGGGCATGTAATGTTACTCTAATGCAAAATTTAATAAAATTATTTTTCACTTGAATGAAATGATGCAATGTAGTTTTATTTATACTAGAGTTTTATTTATACTAGAATTTTAACCTATAACAATCAATCCATTTCATTTAAACTAGTGAAACAAAATTTGTATTAGTATGATTCAATCATAATTTAAACCTATCCATTTAAACCTCTTTGTATCTTTTAAGTCATGTTAGAATTTGTATTAATCTGACTCAAACAAATTTTGTATCACATAAGTTAAAACATTGAAATCGAATTTGCAACATAATACTTTCACTACGCCAAATAAGCTATTTAATAGCACTTTTTTTTTGTCTTTGATAGCGCTTAAAAGCGCTATTAACCGCGCCGCTATTGTAAACGTTTTTTGTTTAATAGCACTTTAAAAGCGCTATTAAAGTACCTGTTTTTAATAGCGTTTCTCTTAAAGCGCTACCGAAGTGGCCATTTTACGCATTTTTTATTTGATTTTAATAGCACTTTCAAACTAAGCGCTATTATAGGACACTTGTTTGATAGCACTTTCAAACAAAGCGCTAATATATAACACATGTATGAAAGTGCTAATAAATGGAACATGTTTGATAGCGCTTTCTCTTAAAAGTGCTATTATAGGATGTTTCATTAATAGCACTCTTTAAAAAACGCTATTGTAGTACATTTTTTAATTTTTTTTTGTACACAAAATCATTCTTTTGGTGTGCATATTAAGATCCATCAATACCAAATAACATTTTAAACCAAATTCAATTGTTTACAAATTTCATATAACATATATAGAGTTGAAAATAATTGTATCCAAATTCATCATTGTACTATTATGGACACATAAATGAACATTGAAAACTATTCATAATGTAACTTTTATTATTCCACCATATATCACGAACATTCATTTCATAACCATGACATGTATAGCTGAGCGTGATACATCTTCAAAACACAGCTATATCACTAATTCTAGTCAACCTAACTTGTCCTTAAATTGTCACTAGTATCCTTAACCAAAAACAATAAATATTTAGAGCAGTATCTAACAACATGATAATCAATCACGTGCATTTATGTTCTTTTTTGTGCCATAATGAAAAAAACCCTGGACATGCAACTCACGTGAATTCATGTTCTTTATTATGCATTGAAGTAATCTTTTTCTATTTTTTTAAAATTAAATAAAAGCTAAAGTTGTGACATTTCTCTGCTGCACCTTCTTAGAACAAAATTCAGTTGCAACAAATCATCCAACTGTACAAGAACCGAAAGGATTCTATAAGAAATTGAAAACAAAGGAATTCTATTCAGAGAATTTGTTACGGTGAGCCTTGATGGAACAAAAAACTTTACTACAATTGGAGAAGCTATTCATGCTACACCTGATCATTTAAAGCCAGATGATGGCTATCATCTTATCTATGTCAAACAAGGATTATATCAAGAATATATCACTATTTCGAAAAATAAAAAGAATATCTTACTTATTGGTGATGGTATTAACAATAAGAAAATTAGGGAATTAATTAGCACAAAACCTGAGAAGTGGAAGTTGATCCATCAGCAACAGCATCTTTGGAGTCCGATTCAGCTATCGATTTAGCAGAAACTTTGGTGGATTCAGACAAAGCAGGCCAGGATTCAGCACCCTTGACAGGACCAGTCTCGATGACCACTCTGTTAGCGAGTTTGTTCCATGCAGGCTTCTTAGAACGACCTGCATTGCCATCACTCCCATCTCCGATATCTACTATCTTAACGGTGTTCTCCATCACCGTCAGCTTCGGAGCAGGCATCTCCTTCAACGACTGCAGAGTAGAAATCTCCTTTGATGAATGATCAGACAAAGCCACTTTACCGGAGGCACCTGTAGCTGTATTCACAGATTCAAGTAAATCCACATATCCAGCAAAGCAAAAATAAGATAAAGAATGGAGAATTTTGGTTTAGAACTTTTACCGAATACTTGGTGGGCACAACATGAACGACAAACTCGGCCCATTTCTCCATCAATTAGTCAATCATAACCTGCAACAACAACAAATAACAACACAACAAGAATGTCGTACTGAGAATCGAACTGAAAAAGAAATAAAAAATAAGAAAGAATGAAGTCACGGTGTTCGTTGGAATTGATGGCTGACGAGGGAGAATCGATGGCCGACGGTGGTGAATCGATGGCCGATAGTGGTGAGTCGATGGTGTTTCCTCCGAGCTTCTTCTTGTCTGGTTTAGGATTATCGGAAGATTACTCAAAAGCGCATCATTGGTAACCACCTCCTTCAAATCAACATCCAAAGTGTAACGGGTAGGCATCAGATGCTGATAGTTAACCAGCTTGACAAAGGCCTTCACGCGCGATTCATGAGTTATAACCTTGTTTGGGTACTTCTTGATCCCGGCAACCAAAGCATGGCCGTAAGAACATTCACGAGTTCCATCGTCGAAGTTCTTGATGATGACGACCTTCTTTCCTGCGTAGCGTCCTTGGAGGACGATGACGACTTTGTTTGGCTCGAGGAATTTCACCATATTTTATCTTTGATTCTCTCTGGCTCACTGAATCGCCGTTTG
The DNA here is from genome assembly GCF_029867415.1 of Vicia villosa. Lineage (NCBI taxonomy): Eukaryota > Viridiplantae > Streptophyta > Magnoliopsida > Fabales > Fabaceae > Vicia > Vicia villosa. The sequence continues at coordinate 207,880 of NW_026705405.1, read as the reverse complement.
AGGGTTAGAAATGAAAACCCTAGTTTGTTGTGGAAAGCAGTGAGTTGTGGAAGTGGAGAAGGGAAATTGGTGAGTAGCCAAAATTTGTGCGACAAAACGAAAACTATTCGCCTAAGTTTCATTTTATTTTATTAATTATTAAGTATATAACTATATTTTAAAAGACAATAGGAACGTGAACGTGTGTTTTATTTTTTTTATATTTTATTAATTAATTATATATTATTAAAAACAATAGCAGTTTCATACAAGTGATATCTTAAAGATAATTTTAATAGCGTTTTGAGGAGAGTGCTATCTTAAAGAAGAATTTAATAGCATTTTTAGGAGAGTGCTATCTTAGTGTACACTATTAATATCATTTTTAGGAGAGTGCTATCTTAGTGTACACTATTAATATCATTTTTAGGAGAGTGCTATCTTAGTGTACACTATTAATATCATTTTTAGGAGAGTGCTATCTTAGTGTACACTATTAATAGCGTTTTGAAAAAAGTGTTATCTTACTGAAGTTTAATAATAGCATTTTTTCATAAAGTGCTATCAAAATCACATTGTATGTCTTTTATAATAGCGCCCGATCATAAAATGCTATTATAGATGTTTTTTTTCCTTTTCAATAACACTTTTTTTAAAAGTGCTATTAAATTAGGCTATACAAAATATCAATTTTGGCGTAGTGTTTGTTCCAACATTCAATAGAATAGTTTATTCCAACAAAATACTTTGTTCATATACATTCATTAGAATTCAACAAAAGTGCACTTTGTTCCAACAGACATACAAAGGAACAATATTTGTTCCAATACACATACAAAAGTAGCGATTAAACCTTCAATAGACATTTCGTGTTCCACTAACATTAGCGATACAACAATACACATAAATTAATTTAATGGTCTTCTTTTTTGGGGTGGTCATCTTTGTTGGAGTAATCCTCATTCTAATTGGCCAAACTAAATTTCTAGTTGCATTTAAGCTGCTAGTAGGACCTGAGGATACACCAAATGTTAATTTCTTTCAAAAAAAATTATGAGATACTTCTTCCTAAAGTTATTATATAAGTGCCTCACACAAAACCTTGGTTCAACCCCAGGTAAAAGCTCATCCATAGCAGGTAATAGACCCTACAATACAACATATCGTACAACATAAAAGACATGAATGTAATTGCAATACAACATACATACAACATAAATAAAATTCATGAATACAATTGCAATACAATATATCTTTTGTTGATCAAAAATGAAACTGTAGGAAAGACACTCATTCGTACCTCCAAGATCATCAATCAAAATTTCCAAAAAACACGTCCATATATTCTTTATTTCCTCACCATCTTGAACATCATTATCTTGCCCCCCACCATTCTGAACATCACTACCCTGCACATCATCATATTGACCCTCACCATCCTGAACATCATCACCCTACACCTCATCACATTTCCCCTCACCGTCATGAACATCACATCCCTAAACCTCACAATCCCCTCTCACTACTTCTTCATAAAGTTTAGAAAGCAAATATTCTTCCTCCTTAAGATTTACAATTTCCTTGGAATTTAACCCTTCTTTCTCAAGAGAACTATCATAAAACTCAGGTTGAGATAATGGATGTTATATATAAACGTTAACACTCAAACACACCTTACAAATATCTACAATATCCACATTTGTCTTCAACCAAAACATTCTTCACAAAAGTTGGATCATTGTGCCATATTGTATCTATTTTCCTATATCCTAATTCATTGACTAACCTACCAACTCAAAATAACTCCACTTATCAACATCAATTTTTAGATCAAAAATTGTTCCTCCATTTATAGTTAGTTCATTATCCAAAAATGAACCACCACAATAAATAAAAAATTAAGGTGTTCTTCCATTTCTTCTTATGTCCAGTAAAATTATAATTAGAAAAGAGGAGAAAATTCAGGATAAACCATAAACCTAAAACTTAAAATAAAGCTACGCATAAACATTAAAATTTAAAACTTAAAACAAAAAACCCTAAAACCAAAAATAAATAATAATTGAACAAAAAACCCTAAAACCTAATAGAAATGGGTTACAAGTTACTAACTGTTGTGATAACTGAAGCTTAAAATATGCCTTACCACTCGTTTTCCCAAAAGAAACATTTTTCTCACTCCAATTTTGCCTATGCACTCCTTGTCTCCAACGTCTTCTCAACAAGCTTCTTTCTCTTAGGTTTTTTTAGTGAAAAAATAAAAATGAAAAACCCAAATTTTATTGTGCCTTTTCCTTTAGTCAGATGTATTATTTTAATTTAATCCCACATTAACACCAAGTGCATTTTACATGGCCAGGGTATATGGTTCGATTCCCACATGAACATGTACTTGAACCCCAGGATACATGGTTCGATTCCCACGAAAGGCAAAAAAACTCTACTAGAGAGGGGGGTAGAGAAGTTCGTGAGGTAATAGTGTCGGGAGTGCCTTGCGAGGGGCCCGATCTGTTACAAAAAAAAGGGCACGGGCTGTTACAAAATGTATCTTAAGATTATGTAACAATATGACCCAGGTGATGAGGTTGTTGCAATACATCCACTGGTACCACCTCAAGGCGGATCCATCCATGTAGAAAGAAGCTATAGCGATTCATTCATTTTTTGGTGTTTCGTGATAGTAAAAAAATTGTGAAAATTTGAAGATCCTTCCATGGTGTCACTGTTGAAGTATTTGTTGTTTGGCAAAAATTCAGTTTGTGAAGCCCTAGCCTCAATTATCTCTCTCAAAGTCTCCTTTTATAACAACTAGCACTGAGATTAAAGGCACTTTGTTTTTGTAGACTAAGTAGGGGTGTTGTTGTTTGTGGAGCGCTTGTGATTATTTTTTATTATGCATCAATGGTTAATCACCACAATATGTAACCATTATATTGTTAATCATGCTCATTCGTAAGAATCGACTTAAGAGAATTTTTGTTTTCTGCTGCGAATTTTATTTACAATTTCCCTTCACTATGTCCTTAGACTATCTCACAAAAGGCCCAAAGGCATTTTTCAAAAACTATCAGTCACCTTCTATGACTTTATCCAAGTCTTAACCTATTAACTTATCTCAACCTATACATATCGACTCACCCTATGAACAAGAAAATGAAATTTCTTTCTCCCCTGACATATCTCAATCAAACTCACACACCCTACCTCATCCAAATGCACTCAACAATATCCCTGAAACTTCTCAAGAAAGAATAACCTTAGACAGCGGGGGTGCATAACTTTACCTGTTCAAAACCATGACTCAACTACTTATTCACAAGACACATCTATACCAGGTTTGGTGCAAGGTACAACTACTAAGTCTCAAGAGACCAACTCTCCTAACAACTCATCCAACTTACCCTTAATTGTGGCTATTATGTCTATGTATACCTCGTTTCATAAAAAAGCCTGTTGGACCTCTATTACAAAAAGAACATCCCATGTTGACTAAGGCCAAAACAGGAAAATCAAAACCAAAAGCCTTGCTAGATCATACTAAACCAACCAATGTCAAATAGAAATTATTAAAACATAAACAAACACAAGCTATGAAACTTGAATATGATGCACTCAGAGCTAATCAAACACAAACCATTATAAAGTTACCTCCTCAAAAATAAGTTGTTGGGGGCAAGTGGGTATTTGGGGTCAAAGTAAACCTTGACAAAAGTTTAACTTCAATGATACATCCAAACTAGTTGTGAGACCAACAACAACCAAAGTGATAATCATTCTAGCCCGCACCTACAAATGGGATATTGAACAAATAAACATCAATAATGTCTTTCTAAATGGCAACCTTCAAGAAGAAGAGTACATGGTTCAACAACCCCACTTTGTTCATCAAAATAAGCATCTAGTGTGTTAGCTCAATAAATCTCTTTAAAGGCTTAAGCAAGCTCAAAGAGCTTGGTATGAAAAAATGAGCTCAAACTCTTGTTCAGTTTGGTTTCTTTTGTTCAATGTTTGATCACTCTTTATTTGCTTATTGTAAATAAGGAATAACTATTTATGAACTTGTGTATGTTGATGATATCCTCATCACAGGGTCCTCATGTGATTTAGTTCACAAATTAATCAACAAGGTACATAAATTTTTTTCTCTCAAAACACTTAGTAATCTTGAATATTTCTGATTCATAGAGATCATCAATCAAGCTAATGGATTACTTTTTCTAACCCAATCAAAATATATCAAATATTTACTTGTTAAAGCAAAGATGAATGATGCCAACGGTGTTCACACTCCCTTGTTAGGAAAGTGAAAACTCAGCAGACATGGCTTCTATTTTGGCTGGCCAAAATAGTCTCACATTACTTAGGAATTTAGTTTAAGGGTAGTTTAACTACATCATACATACACATCAATCCAACAAAGCGCATTTTTTAAAGGATAAAGTCATTAGGGTTCTCACACCCAAAACAGACAATACCTTATAGTCATAGTGGCATAGACTTGATGTCGACCAGAACATTGGCCTTGTGTGTGGAAACTCAAAGTTCGCACTCTGCCCCTCGGCATCAACTTGAGGGCCACTATTACGGTTTGGCTAAAATAGTCTTACATTACTTGGGAGTCAAGACTAAGGGTACTTTATATATAAAACTCATTCACCTTAATTCAACAAGGGACCTTTTCTAATGGACAAAGTTGTGAAAGTTTTCACACTCAAAATAAACAATACCTCGTCGCCGTAGTGGCACGAACTTGAGGTCGATCGAAATAACTCCTTACCATTCTCTGGCCCTCATCTATATAGATAATTGATCTGTGCTTTTACAATATGTGACATTTATATATTGCATTCAACGTGAACAAAACTCCTCATCTATATAGATAAATAATCGGTGATTTACAATATGTGACATTTATACATTGCATTCAACGTGAACAAAACTTCCTCATCTATATAAATAAATGATTTGTGCTTTACAATATGTGACATTTATACATTGATGAAGAAAACTTGTCATTTCATGCATGCCAGCATCTCTTAACACTCAATGGGTTGCAGTAACAAGAACTCTAAGATATTTAAGTGCTTCAATTTCTCATTTGCTGCAAACCTTCTTGTGAGGTGTATGAGTCAAAAACTCAAAGACTAAGCAAGTCTCATTTGGTTAAAGCTAACAAACTCAATTATTATCTATTAAGTGTTTGTAAAGTGTTAAGATAGTTGGTTAAACTCAATTAAAAGTTAGTTAATTGTTATAACTTCCACTATCCACTCTTGTATATATAACAATAGCAGCGGCAAGCTTGATGCAATTTGTAAAAAGCATTATGCAGAAAATGAAAGATTTCCATTTATAATTAAATTCGTTCACACTACCAAAGTTTTTAAATAAAATTATTCAAATTTTTTCATAAACTTCAATGTTTACAGGGTACATTTACAATCATTATAAACGGATTAATACACAAGTTCAACAATGTATTAGATGAATATATAGTAGGCCTATAAATGTGGGAAGGCCTCAAACACAAACACCACTTCCTAGTCAGTCCCAGAGAGCATTCACCTGCTCTCGTATTTATCAACCCATCATACTCCATATCTACACAACCCGGTACACCATATCACATCACGTGTACATTCATCGGTCCCTTTCTCATACAAGAGTCCTACATGCCGAAGTCTGCGGGTCCCACATTGCGGGCAGAAGGAACCTCCTCCCGTTAGCACCATGCGCATTATAACTCGAACCCGTAGTTTTATCGACAAGAACCCGACCCGCATAACCCGGGTAGGATCCACTACCGAAAACCCCTGTACAAGCCGTAACAGCTTCTAGCGGCGCTGTCGCCGGCCCCTGAAAGTACCCGTTGTTAAAGGGATTCGTGACAGTACCAGCCAAAAGCGTGGCTAAGTTGATGATCATTCCGTCAACGCCTACGTCACCATTAGGTGCCACAAGCGGCGGTGACTGTGGGCCGTAAATTGGCTGGTGAAAAGGCCACGCGCACTGTCCGGGACATAGTGTCTCAGCGTTTCCAACCCATATGTAAGGAGTTCTTGCTCCAGTGCTGCCACGTGGGACAGAACCGTGGGTCCCGCAGCGACTCATACAGAAACCGTCAACGTTGACGTCTTTGGCTGTAAGAACAACGGTGATGGAAGAAAGTTCGTTGAACTTGGTGGCTAAACTGAGGAGATCCTTTCCTTTTAGATTCTTCCCGAGAGTATAAGCCGGATGCAGGAACTGTTTTCCTACGATTATGGCAGAGGATCCTACCTTGTATTTCTCGGTGGTTTTCCACCATGCGGCGGCGGAAGGGAGAGGAGCACCGGTGGTGCTAACAGAGTTAATAAAATCGACGATTATTGATCGTTGGATGGGGGTGAATGTTCCGTACCATATGAGATTAACGGTGATGCGTCCTTTAAGGAGTTGTCCGTTATGGTATTTGAGAACTAGAGGCTGTTCTTGTACAAGCTCTCCCACTGTGAGTGTGGGTAACAGTACAAGAAGGGCCAGTACTGCAGAGAAAGTTAGGGGAAGTTTGAAATTAGAAGCCATGTTCAGAGTCCAATAAGGTTGTTATAGGTTTTTAGGATTTGAATTTGAATAGAATTGGAAAATGGAAGGGGTATTTATATACCCGGTTGAGGGAGACAGCTGTGAGTGGAGAAGAGGATGGTGATATTTCTCCGCGGATGTTTTTGACTTGGTCTTTTTTTTTTGCCAGCCTGTGAAAGTTTGAACCCGTATGACGTGGAGGTCTAGAAGTAGGATGGAGTAGATTATGATTTAACTTCACTTATATACTTTGAATTCATGATCCCAAGAATTAGAATGGTTGCTTCATGCTCGCTTGTTTTACCATGCGTTTCAGCACAAGTTTGACTATGACTGAATAGGTCCCAAGGGGAATTTTACTGTCACCTTAGGATTGAAATTGAAGGGTGAGATAGGAGCCATATAATTGGAATGGATTCGCGTGACGTCATATGACAAGTTCAAGGAATAGTTATTCAATAAAGATGATGGTGAAATCGAAGTTTTTAACTTGTTACATCGAGTCGGTTTGGATTTGAGACAGAAACTCCAAATAATCGAATGTTTGGGTTGGTTTTGAAATATCCAAAATTAATTCTAAAGGTTTAAAATTGATTCTGGCTAATTTTAAGATATTTGTTTTATTAAGGGTTAAATATGTTTGTAGTCCCTATAAATATGGCAACCTTCAATTGTAGTCTTTATAAAATTTTTCTTCAAACAATGGTCCTCGTAATGTTTTCCGTCCCTATTTTTGGTCCTTGCCGTTAGATTCTACTAACGGAGGCTTACATGGCACGCCATATGTCACGCCACGTCAACACTAAAGAAAAAGATACTGATTGTGGGGGTTTTAAACCGCCTTTAAATAACTTAAAAACAATAAATTTTCACAAGTAATTAATCAAATATTTGGTAGGGAAATCTTTGCTACCCTCATTTTACATAATATTAAACCTACAAACCTTGATTACACTCTCTCAATTCTCTTTGCATCTTTTCCTTTCCCATATTTGCGTTATTAATTAAACTATGTCTCTACAAAATGCAACCATCACAAATAAACACCCTCACCACATTCACCTTAGCAAGTTAAACTATATCTCTTGTTTAATTTTCTTGAACACATAAATTGAAGTCTCAATGTTTTATGGAATCTTGTAGCAAAGTGGGTCGTCCACCAACAAGGAAACCCCTTTAAATAACTGGAAAAAAAACTCTAACAAACAATTAATTAAACAGATGGTAGGCATCATTTTTATACCTCATTCTTCCCAAAGGTAAGAGCAAAACTGAATAAATGTATTTGTTAATGCATATAGAACATAACTAAACAAGTGTGTACTAAGACAAAGGGTATTATATTAACATTATACTATATTTACTCAACTTGGTGATGTGTACTTATATAATTAATAGGAAAAGAACTTGGACTTCATCTTAGATTTAGAACTGCAACCTTGAGGTCCTATATGACTATAACCTTTGGAAATTCAAACAATTACGTTCAAAAGTAGGATTATGTTGCCTCATAAAATCATCATAATTTCAAAAGATAACATTACAAACAAAACAAGAAACATATATATTGTCATTAAAAACAAAACAAAAGCACTGTTTCATAACTATTTTAGTTCAAAGGAGATATGAAGTAGTTATCGCTTCTAAAACCATAGTAAGCATGGTGATTATGACAATTTGCATTCTTGGGAAGGATGGAAAATATTCAAACAATTTATTCCATACAAAAGTAGCAGTAGATAGTAGTACAATTTAAATATGAACAGGAAGCTCTTTCCGAACATCAATTTTACAAGATCAAATTGTTTTAGAGCTTTATTTAGTCAATGAGCTTTGGTATGGCTTGACCTTATATTAGAAGTTACCAATTAATAAATGGAAAATGCTTCAGACTAACTGAGCAAATGGAAAATTCTTCTTTTTCTGGACAGTAAATGACTGTTTTGATTTATTTGTAGGTTTATTAGTTCCTTGGTTAGCTTATGTATACTTTTCATAATCTTTTTTAGTGAGCATTATCCATCTTACATAATATTGCATTTATTTCCCAATGACAATTTAGCTAGTGTTTTAATTGCTCGCTCACCTATTTTATCCGCTAGGTTATCCTGTTTCAGCTTTGATTGCATAGTTGTTCTTTTCTTTTGTAATTCTTAGTATTTTCAATTTCATATGCATACAAATTTCTGAGACAAATAACTTTGAGATGATTAAATTTCGGAGGTTTAAGGGCATGAGATCATTGATTGCAATTCTAAAAATCATCATGAATGAGGGATATAAATGATTTGCCTACTAACTGTTTGATTAATTGCTGGTGAAAAATTATTGTTTTTTCAATTATTTAAAGTGGGCTTCAAACCCCCGCAATCTATCTCTTTTTTCGTAGTGTTGACTTTAATTGATGTGGCGTGACACGTGGTGTGCCACGTCATCTCCTGTTAGACCAAATAGACGGCGAGGGCCAAAAGTATGGACGGAAAACTTTAGGAGGACCATTATTTGAAGAAATTTTTTGGAGGGACTAAAAACAAAAATCGCAATATTTAGAAGGACCACAAACATATTTAACCCTTTTATTAAAAGTAGAATTGATTCTGTTTTCAGAATTGATTCTACTTGTAGCTAGAATTTGTATCTTCTACCTCCAGAATTGATTCTAGATAATTTTTACATTGAAATTTATTGTTCAAATCAAAATCACTTTTACATAAATGTATCCAAACATAAATCAATTATGCTAAAACTCAATTCTATTAAAATCAATTCTACCAAACTCAATTTTGCTAGAATCAATTTTGTTCACTTTCAATTCAAACACACAATAAATCTTAACTTTGGTTGAAAAAAAGGTAGACCTAACTTTTAATTGGTTTAATTTTGGACTTTTTGGAGTTCAATTTAAAAAGGTAGACCTAATTCTTTTCTAGCACCATGTGCGAAAATATATTTATGCTATTAGATTCTAGAGATATATCTTTGAACGCCCCAAAATTTAATAAATTGTTGAACAAAATTCTGAATCAATAAAAAGAATTTATCAAAGATACAATTAAACTTTACGTAGATGCATCTTTGGACGCACTCAACTTTAGTACTTTTATTGTTCAAGACACCAAATTTCATGCCAAATTTTTTGGAGATGTATCTACGACAAACTTACGTAGATGCATCTTCGGACTCTATTTGTTCAAATACGCTACAGAGTCCCTTCCCTTCCTTACTTACTCATACTCTTTCAAAATTCATTTCTATAAACACTTCTCAACCCCATTATCTGAAACTCACTCATAACACTTTCAATCTTCATTAAACAACATCAAACTTCATCAAACAACAGTATTCAAATATCATTGAGCAAGAATAATCAACTTGAAGAGACAAATTGTAAGTTTTTTTTTTAATTTTATTGAGTTTACGTAAAATTGTGCAGAAGTTGAGTTTTATGTTATGTAATCGAAATTTTTTTAGTGTTGATACTCCCTCTGTCCCAAAATAAATGTCACATTTGAAGAAAAAAAAATCGTCCCAAAATACTTGTCACTTTACATTACCAATACAATTTTATATTTAATCTTCCAATTGTACTCTCTAATAAATACTATTAATTTATTATTTTCTCACTTAATATTAATGTTCTTTCAAATACATCAATAGTTAATCAGGATTATTTGGTAAAGTTACCATTCTTTCTCTTTCATTTATTACTGTTTCTTAATCTCAGTGTATTGGGTCATTGCGACAAATAATTTGGGACGGAGGGAGTAGCTTAGAACTACTAAGGAACAATTTAGTTGGATAGTTTTCACGATCAATGGATTATTTTTTATGATTTATGGGTCGACATTCCACCATTGAGGGTGCTTGGAGTTGCAAGAATTTCCGGAGATGCATCTGAGAAATTTTTCAACATTTATCCAGAAACCGGAGATGCATCTCTATAAGCAGTAAGTTTGCAATGTTTTGTTTTTTGTAATGATCCCATGGTGTAACGTTTGTCTTGTTTATTTACAAGAATTATGGCTGAAAGACCATCCAGATTGAGACACACTCGGGTTGTACAACATGCATCCGTTTGGAGGAAAAAGAGTCAACCTTCCCAGGCTCCTTCTACCTCAACACAGGTTGATGTGGAGGCAGCGTCAGGTTCTAGGACTCATGTCTCTCCTCCTTTTTCGTCCTCCTGTATCAGGCGATGGTCCCTTGCTCATGCCTTTCCGCCTCCATCTTCAGTAGGAGCATGAGTTCACGTATTCATGTACTAGAGGCAGGAGGGGCATCATAGGCCCAGGCGACACCTGAGGCATCACATGCCCAGGCGACACCGGTGTATATGCAGAAATTTGATATGCTAAAATTCATCAACCATATGCGGAAGGTCACTCACCTAGAAGAACCTAATGAGACATGGTGAGATGTCTATCACACTGGGCGATGTCTCGTTAATGCTGCATCTTCTAGTTAGGAGGAGACTTTTAGATCATGGGAGGTGTACCAAAGATGAGGGGTTGAAGTTGATGGTAGACTATTTAGAATTTGACCCAGAGGATGCTATTTAGGAGCTTGACTTCGCCCGTGGGGCTCATGTTATGTTTATTTTTTTGCATAAGGTGTTTATGTATGAGATATTGAGATCACGACAAGCTGTTGGTGATAACAAGCAGGTATGATGGAATAGAGAGTATGCTATGAGAGCATACATGTTATATTTGGTTTGCACTGCCATTTTTATGGACAAGAGTGCCACTTATATGGATGTGATGTACCTGCAGTACTTTGAGGACTGTGAGCAGATCTATGAGTTCAACTGGGGGCCGCTTATTTGTTCTACTTATATTCTAAGTTATCTGAAGGCTGTATGTGGAAGACAAGGCACGTGACAGGCGGTATCACACTTTTGACGGTAATATTTCTTGGTCTTTTATTGGTTGTGTGCCATTTTGTTAATTATTGCAATGTCGTTACTAACTAATGATTCGTGTTTTTAGGTTTGGATGCTTCAGCACTTTCCACGTATCTCCGGTTGGCCACTTGAGTCGACTTCTATTGAGGATAATATGTGTGTTTCTGTATTCGCCCCTCTTAGAGGGAACCATGTGACAAAGCCATTTAGAGTGTATATTGACCGCTTGGTATTTGAGGATATACACTTCCATTGTTACTCGATTATCGTGAGACGATTCCCTTGGATGGTTGGCTTGCGGCTCACGTTTGATGGCTTCTCATCTTCCTGAGCGCATCATGGGTCAGTTCGGCTACATGCAATCCATTCCTAGAGACCATTTTGTGTCTGCTCCTTCCACTATGAAATGCAGGGATATGAATGCTATATTTGATGATTATGTTAATAATCTATTACTAGATGAGGCACAGAGTACCATAACACCAAATGACTGGAGCTATGTTGATGGTTATATCTGGTGGTTCTTCAGGATGTCACATCCTTATATGGTACATGATGCTCCAGGAGACTCACCTAGGTCAGCTCATCAGAAGATACAAGAGGAGAAGCATGTTAGGACAAATCATTCTCATGATGTCTTGCCTAGGTGTCATCGCATCATGAAGATTGGGCAGATGGTATTATTATTATTATTATTATTATTATTATTATTATTATTATTATTATGCATTTGAATGTACACAGTATGTAAATTCACTAAAAGTGGAATCAACGAAATCTCGGTATAAGTGATTTGTGAATAAATTGATCCTTTTGGTCATTATTGACATTGTCTCATTGTGTGTACATGAATATAATTTTTATTAATTTATCATTAATTGTTTTTGTAACACCCTTCTAAACCCCGCGGAAAATATAATATAAATCAGAGTAATATGTCATACATAATTCAAAAAACTACAAACACCTGTCATGCTCAATAACACTAGATATAATTCACGCTTTCCAAAAACCTCAAAATATGCACTTTCGCAACGGAATCACATTCATTCAGACAAAACACAATTATTTTCTCATAATAAATTCACTTTATTGGAAATAACAAAATAGAAAAAGAATATGAAATATCCTTCAAAACATGAATAAAAAATGTTCCCTAGTGTTACATGACTAGAGCACGACTCAAAAACCCAAAATGCTAAAATAAATAAAGTAGCTTCTCCAGCTCCAATCACACTAGTACCAACTCTAATCCTCAATACATAAGTGATGTCGTTGTAAAATATCATTCAAACAGAAGGGTGAGAATACACATCATTATAGAAATTATATAATAATATATTATGAATAACATACATACACAATCAAAATTCACCACACTTCATATATTTTACAAATATATCATCACTCAACCAGAATACAAGTTTCAAGAATACACCACAATTCTCATTTTCACAGAATGCATCATCTCCACATAATTCACACAATTCCATAATTTCAAATAAACACAATGTGACTCATTGAAAGACTCAATGCAATACTCATGCATGTGGTACCACTCACCTGTTACTTTATTCGGTTTTTATGTTTAAACTGGATTCGTCCTCTAGACCAATAATATAACAAAAGCCCATTTCCTAAGCTTTCAAACCCCATTCTATTTGGGACAAGTCACTAACTCCCACGGAACTAACAAACATCGCATCTTGACTAAATGATATATATGCAATTACAACAACTATATGCAATTAAGACCATTCCCTAATCTTAATATTCATGCATATCTGCAATTATTTATCATCAAACTTGAATTACCACCCATTTGCACATACATACACATACTCATAAATTTTTCACATACAATTCATATTCATAGTATCCTTGCACCAAAACATCCTCACAACACATAGTAAACAATGTACAAAACATCATTACAATCTAACACCAATCACCAATACGCATAACACATATACATGTCATTTTACACAATCACACAATGATTAAATAACCTACTGCCACCAAAACTATTTCTATTGAAAAGATTATCGCCCTAGCTTTCTAACGCTTCAAACGACACTCAAAATGGACTTACGGTTTGGAAGTTATGAATTTTCGAAGTTATATAAAAATGTTGTTTTCGCGACCTTGCTGAGCCAACCGAAGGGGCTTAGCGGGATCACCTGAAAGTAAAAAAATTTCTTGCGCAGATAACATTCTCTATGTGCGATTCCTCCACCCAAAAACACATTTTAACACCCAAATTTCTACGATTTAAGGCATTATAACTTATTGTTAGAACAAGATTTGTTGCTACAATAAGTTTCTATGTTTTGACGATAACAATACATATATTTTGTATGTAACAATTTAATTTCTAATAGTTTCTTGAGTGTGCAGATACTGTGTTCTAAGAGATTCTGGATTGTTGTCTGTGAAAAATCACCAGAAACAAGCAAGGCGCCTCAGAAACACCATTTGCATATGATTCTGAAGAAACATTAGCAGTTTGAAGAATACTGAATCCTCATCAGAAAATGGAAGTTACGATGTGCTTCTCAAATAAGAGTTGTTGCTTTAGAAGTCACAGGTAATTAAAAGAAAGAACTCTGTTAGAGCTTCTGCTCCAAGATCAAAAATCAACGTACAAGAGTGAGCTTTCAAGTTAAGTTCAGAAGTCAAGATTTGTTCATCAGAAAAGTTGTTGCTTCTAATTCTGAAGATAAAGTCAAGACTATGAATACATCAAAGGTCAAGCCTTAAAAGATCAGAAGTGTCTTCAAACAATGAAAGGACGTGTTTCTCAGATGCTCACATATCTGATAACAATGTTCTAACTCTTAAAGGATTCTGATACGAAGTCTGAAGAAACCAATCTGAAGACCAGGTGATAAAAGACTCTAAAGACCCAGTTCTAAAGACTTGAAGCTATGAAGATTCATGTTTCTGAAGACAACGGGTATTGAAGACCAAGTGCTGAAGATTCTAAAGACGGGGTTCTGAAGACTTGAAGATCTTAAGACTCAAAAGCTTATTTTCTTTCTTCCAACTCATGCTGTCAGCCTCTAAATTTCAAGAAGAATATAAGATAAAGTTATGAAGTACGATGTACAAGGTACATATGAACATTTCGTTCCATTACCATAAAAGGACGGACAAGATGTCTTGCACCATTAACATTTATGCTTGATTCCATCCGTTAGGAAATAGCCGTTGAAAATCAAAAGGACCTTCTTGTCTTCCAACGTCTCTTTTGAGTAACTATAAAAAGAAGCCTGAATCATCCAACAATATTGATGACAACTAAAAAGGTTGTTGTTTCAATCATCACGATGCCAATATCCATACTGTCATAATGGTTGTTGTCCTTGGAGTTGTTAACTGTCGCTTGGCTTGAATGTAATTCAACCAACACAAATGGAAAACAATCAACATATAGAGAAAAAGACAATGGTACCTTAAGAGATTGAGTGAAGATCAGAAGCTCAAGAAGACAATGACAGTGAGTCATTGTGGAAATCCTCCTAGAAGACCGAGTGAATGTCAGAACTCTAAAGGGTTAAATAAACGTTATATCCGTTGAGATCACTGAACGTTTCATTTCTTGATGGTTAATCACTTGTGATTGCTTGTGCAACGTTGTTATTCACATGCGGTTGCTTGTGCATTGTATTGTGAGTCACCGACGGTTGCCTGTGAAATTGTAATCAGTTTAGTTGTAGTGGATTAAGACCTTGAGTTCAAGGAGAAATCATCTCGGAAGGGTGGACTGGACTAGCTTGAGAATTTCTCAAGTGAACTAGGATATATCGTGTGTTCTTTGCTTCTGTTTATTATCATCATTTAGTCAGAAGCTATAATAAAACTCAAGTTTCGAAGAAAGATGAATGCTTCTGAGAAACGCTAAGCTTCTGATAATACGAATTGAAAGCTTATGATAAACAAAAGCTTCTTAAGCTTCCACGTAAGAACTTTAAGAAATGAAAATATTCATACCTCTCTTTCTTGTTTTTTTCTCCACCTTCACTTATATCTAACATGCATTTTCAAATAGACACATCATAACACCATTACTCACCATAAACCCTTAGCAAAATAATGTTATCTCTAGTAACCAACTAATGGACTTACTAACACACCCCCACATTACTCTTCACATTTTATCATTAGGCCCAATTACTTACTATTCTACTATTTTCTACAATCCTCAGTTAATAAAATAATTCTATCATTAATCGATATTATTACTAATTATAACTCTATGATTTCGACGTTCTTAACCCGACTAACCCATCATATAACACGCATATCAAATAACTTAAATAAAACTTATTACTCACAAAAATCAAGCAATTAACTAATTAATATAAAGAGAATAATATTCATATACTCTCAGTGTAAAGTCATTTTACACAATCAACCAATAAAAAATCAACAAAATATCATGTCATTAAAAAAAATTTAAAATAAATGCGGGGTGTAATTTAATGCATTGTTGTGATTGGTTGACAATGCAAAACTATTTTACACTATCATTGCAAGACTTATTTTCTCTAATATATAATTAATTATTAAAATTGGGGTGTTACAGTCAATGTTTTAAAAACCTGACATCAAACCGGTGAAGGTACTGGGTTACTGGTTTATCAGTCGAACCACTGAGTCACTGGTCGAACCGCATGACTAAACCGGGTTAAACCGGATAACTCGGTTGAATAGACCGGTCGTTATAACAAAATTATATAGGTATAAAACCTGTCGAACCGGATGATTCAGTCTCTACAAAAGATAACTAGCACTAAAATTTTTTGAAAATATCATATTACAAGTTCATAATTTAAATTCAAATTTTAAACATAGGTATCACACATAATAAAATAGTACAAAATTACAATGTATAATTGCAAACAAAGTTTAATCGCCATATAATATAATTGAATAATTTATAACAAAATAATTTCATTGTCTACTAAATTTAATTTCAATAAAGAAAAAATTGTTTCAATGCTGGGATCTCCTTCTTCAATAGCAAAATCATCGATAACAAAACCAACCGTATATGCAAACTTTTTTAATTTTAATTTTATTTCTTTTATTTTTTATTTTTATTTTATTTTATTTATTTTATTTTTTATTTTAATTTTTGTTTAAAATAATTAAAATGACGTCGTTTTAATTTTTTTTAAAATTAAAAAATTAAAAAATTAAAAAATGCATTTAAACCGCCGGTTTTCCCGGTTTACACTGGTTCAATGATATTTCCGATCTAACTATTGAACCAGACCGGTTACGTGGCCGGTTCCCGGTTCGACCGGTCCAACCGGCCGGTCCGGTCCGGTTTTTAAAACACTTGTTACAATTTTGTCTAAATGTTGAAATTTTTTTACTCGAACTTTTTACTAAGTCACTGTTAAGTCAGTGAGACTGAGCTGATCTCCTTACTTAAAGTTGAGTCGGCTTAATGCTCGGGGATCTCGTCCCTTCTTTCTCAATGGTGAACTCTTCCGATTCTTATTTGAGAATGACCAAAACTCGACCATCCCTTATCGAGTTTTTTCTAGAATTTTTGTGAGTTATTACTTTTTTTGGTTATGTAGTTTAGTGGCATAAATTAATCTTTCTAAATGTAATAAAGTGAATTGTCGTGGGTTTGATTCTGCACCTTCACATTTGATATTTTTACACGACTATCAACGAACTGATTTAATTTAATGGGACTATTTTTTATGAGTTGTTTCTTCAAAGGGTTTGGTTGACTGATGTTAAATTAACGTATGCTTAAATAGATATATTGGTACAATTTAAAATTGGACTAACGTATATCTTTCCCCCTTCCGTAATATGGTCGGCCTATTTTTTTTTTTTTGACAGGAACAAAATTAACTCATATCATTAACCAAATAAATATCAATACAAGGAGGTGCAACATTAACGAAACTACGCCTAGACCAAGAATTGGCCGCTTTAACTAAAGAGTCAACAACCATATTCGCTTGGCGCTTAATAAACTTTACCTCAAAGTTTGTAACAAGACTCAACAATCTCCGGATAGTAGTAATAATAATATTAAACTCCGACTTCCCAGAAACCGTAGAATTAATAGCATGAATTACCACTTGGGAGTCACTTTCAAAAATCACATTATTTAAGTTCGTGGTAATAGCAATCTGAATGGCCTCCTTTAGAGCCAAAGCTTCAGCTTCTATAGGTGAAGTGATACCTTTATCCCAAGCGACACCTGCAACAAGAAATCTCCCCAAATTATCACGAAGACACCACGCCCTATTCGTAGTGTGATGGTGATTATTAAAACCTGCGTCAACATTACACTTCAACCACCCTACAGCAGGGGGTGCCAAACCATAGGGAGCTGAGGATCACAATTCAAACCAGAGTCATCCCGAGCATTAAACCAATCAAGCCAATTGTAATAAGCTTGGATACCAATTCTCGCAAGATCTTCCCTGTTATTATTCCAAACAATATTAT
Organism: Vicia villosa; assembly: GCF_029867415.1. Taxonomy (NCBI): domain Eukaryota; kingdom Viridiplantae; phylum Streptophyta; class Magnoliopsida; order Fabales; family Fabaceae; genus Vicia; species Vicia villosa. The sequence continues at coordinate 189,948 of NW_026705405.1, read as the reverse complement.
TCCGGTTCTTCCACAAACTCTCTACAACCATAGCAAAGCGCCCAGCATCTTTCTTATCCTCCCGGCCTATTTTGTTTTCTTCGTGTTACAGTTTTTCTTACAGCGATGGATCGAACTTTAATCAACTGCTCATAAAATCAATTTATAAATAAACATTAATAATTTTATAAATGCATATTCAAAGGTTATAAATATACTCAGTGACTGAAACTTAAACAACCTCACCAGAATGACTTCACTGTGATTTAATATATCTTAAATAAATTAAAAAAAATTAATACAACCTTTGTTTTTAATCATTGAGCTTTTTTTCCTCCTTTTATAAAACTCCTTTTAAATATTAAAGTGGATTAATAATTATTTTACTTATATATCTTTAATTATATTATTTTTTCTGTAATATATAATAATATTCTTACACAAATATTAAATAAGTTTTTTTTCTAAAATTAATTTTAAAAATAGTATAAATAAAATCAAAACGTAATATTTCAACCACTTTCTTAATTTTCATAATTTACTTTGATCAGAATCAGAAAGTGGGTTAGAGACATTTGCACGGTGTTGGTAATGAGAATGAGGAGTGTACCTGCAAGGCATTCCGACGATTAAGTAAGTAGAAACATATATACATTTAGTGTTTTAAGAGTTTAAAATTGTGTTACGTGACCTCTCAAATGAAAGAGTTTTGATATTGTCCTCCAGCGCTTGGCCATTGGTTCATGTTGTGGACTATGTCGTGGATCTAGGCCCAAAACCCGTGACTGCTACGATTTTAAAAGTGTGTTTAAGAATTTTGGAATGCTTCCCGAAACTAGCCGTTGGTCGGCAGAGAAATATCTTTGGTCGACAAAGATGTCCAGCGAGCAGGGAGTGTATGTCCTCGACTGAGGAACAGAGGAACTGCCTTGCTGTAGACGCAGGGGTAAGTCAGGTCGAGGGCAACGATGATAAGCTGTCATCGGACCTTATGGAGGAGTGTTCTCGACGTGGGACAAAGGAAAAGGTGTTTTCATTGCCCATATGTGATTGGGCTAAGACTATTGAACTGTCTTGAGAACAAAAGTGAATTGGATCTTGTCTAACTATTGGGTCAGTCCAGAACAATTTTAAAGCTTTATTTTGAGAGAACTATAATAATATCTATGGATTAATTTTTTAATCCTTCGGAAACCAATTTTAAGATGAGGACTGGACTGATATATAACTCTAAAAACACGTGTTCATGCATTATGATATTCATGTGACTTTGTACACCTTGCTCTTTATTTTAGTGTTCAATCTTTTTCCTCTTCACTTCAACAACGTTCTGAAATATCAAAGAAAGTGGTGGGAAAGTGCTTACTCAAATGTTTGGCCACGCATTTCACATGGAATTTCAAAAATGCTGTGGACTGTGGACATTGTAAAAAGAAAAAGTGCTGTAGTGGCTTCTTGTTAGAACTCAAAGAAGTAATTGAAGTTGACTAACTTTACGTGAAGTAATTGAAGTTCACAAAGTTTAAATGGTTTTTGAGAAAAAAAATCCAAATTCATGTACTAGTCACACAAAGTGATTTGAATTGATTTAACACGAAGTTAAGTTTGCACTTTATAATTAAACTTGTCTTTTTCATTCGTGTTATGATAGTAAATAAAGGAGAGTAAAGTAGAAGGCAAAGGGTCACGTGCGATATAGACACAGATGAGTAGTGTCGTGTCGTCATCGTCGGCAACACACGGAGACAAAGGTTTAGGTCGGTTTCAAAGATGAAAATACAACAACTTGTTTAACAATAAATCAATAGGGACCTATTTATCCGCACGCCACTAAAATAAGAATTGAAGAATAATTTAAATATCATGAGTTCGGATATACCTGTACTAGTATAGTACACACACATACGAAATGTCTGTTCCAAATGGACAGGTTCATTTGACATTCATATAGTACATGTATGGCACAGTTACTATGTCCATGTCCTATTTAAGTGTTGACGTGGATATCAATGCACCTTAAGTAGCTAGTGAGGTAGCTGGAAGTTTAATTTGAATACCATGCAATAATTTTGTTTGTTAGATGGTTTATATTATTAATATCAATAGGACAGAATACAGTATAGAAAACTCAAGGTTTCAAACTTGGGTAGGTCAGTAACACCATTCATAGGAATTTATAATTGAGGTGGTGAAATTAGATTTGATTGTAAGCTAACACAGTTGTCTCAAATTTAACTACGAATAATTTAAACATGATTTATTTTTAAAAATATTTTATGGGATTTTATTTTGCTATGGTTTAAGCGTGATAAATTTTAGATTATATGTGGTAGTCTGTCTTGTATGTTTTAAAAGACGACCCAGACTCTGATATGTGACTGATATCATGATTATTTGGTCTAACATTAGAAATAGCTATAAACACTTTGACGCACATGTCAATAACGATCAAACTCTAAAATGTATTTTAGAGTTAGAATAGTGTATGTGAATCTTAGACATTTGTTTATATTAAGGTTCTAGGGTTTTAGGTTCCTAGAACTTTCTATTTCGAGATACTTGTTCTGAAAGATAGATGTTCGATGTTCCTTCACTCACTTTAAGGAACTTATAGTCAGGAAATTTGAAGTAAAGAAGAAAGAAATGGGAGTTATTAGCCAAAGAGGAAGAAGGTTATAACTTATTGATGAGATAGGTGGTTGTAAGAAAGGCATGGTACTAGAATTTAAGAGGCATGTTAGCTTGAGAAAGGAGAGTAAGGCCAATTTCTACAACATGTCTATGTTTTTTTCTCTATTGAGCCATTTTGGTGATAGGTGTGAGGGTGATTTATTTTGTGAGTTATGCCATGAGAGGACAAGAAGTGAGTGAGTGAGTGGTTTAAATTAACCACCACCATCTATTTAGACAAACTTGATTTTAAGGTCTAATTGCAATTCCACTAGTGCTTTAAACTGAACAAGTGTAGTGAATGTGTGAGACTTAAGTTTTAAAGGATATATCCAAGCATAACGATTATAAGCATAAACACGAGCTAAGAAATAGCTATAGCCACAAGAAGATGGGAAAGAAGAGGATCCCCATAGATCACAAAAAATGAGTTCAAGAGGTTTTGTATACTGAGAAGTAGAAGAACTAGAGGGAAGCCTATGAGCTTTACCCATACAACACGCATTGCAAATATCAATTAGCCTTTTATTAGGAATTTGAACATTACATAGTTTGAGTATATGACTTAGGACCTCATGATGAAGATAACCTAGTTTATGATTCCATATTTGATACAAGCTAGGGATAAAATTAGGAATATTATTACAATTAGAACTCAAAGTAGTACGTTAATTCAAGGATGTTATAGACTTATGCTTAAGATTTGATGAACTAGAAACTAAAGAAGTAGTGGAGTCAAGCCTGAGACTAAAACCAAGTATGATACTTAAGGTCTAAGACTTGATATTTGAGGCACAAAGTTTGACACTTAAGGCTTAAGAAGATGATGACTGAGAATGCAGTCAAGTATGTAGAGTTCATCACTCCCAAGAGATCCACTAAGGAGTACCCTAAATGTAGCTTGACATTTGACAAAACAAGCATCAGGGTGAAACTCAAAGAATACAGATTCTCCATAGTAAATTGGCTTACACTTACCAAATTTTTAGTTATGAAAGGAACTAAGAGCAGTTTATTTAGTTTGAAAGTTGTATGAGAAATATAAATTGTAAGGAAATGGAATAGATCCAAGTGATATAATAGACAAACCTTGACTATTATCAATTTGGACAGGGTTAAAGCCAGTGAGAGAGATTGAATCCATGAGGTTTGAAGCATCACATATGACATGGTGTGTTGCAGCCGAGTCAAGATACCAGATTTAGTTATAGAAAGAAGATGAGCCAACACCTGTAACATAAGCTTGAGGTCTGGGAGTAGGGTATGTAGTGTATAAGGAGGGGTTTACAGGTCGTAACATGTTGGTAAGCAAAGGAGTTTGTGCTATGTAGCTAGTTTGTGTCCATACATTGGGTTGAGGAGCACCATAACCACCATAAGCATTTGAGGAATGATGATAGTAACAATAGCTTGCATCATGTCCAGGTTTATAACAAATTTGACACTGATATTATGTGTTATATGGTTTTATGGGTGTATTGCATAATGGGTGGAGAGGAGCCATCATCCTCCATTAGGTGTTATTCCATCAATTTTGTGTTTTTATGTATTTTGATGTGTGTATGAGAAATTCATGTTATATATCATGTTAATGTGTGATTTTCGTGCCCTGTAATATGTTGAATTTTATACATGAATTGGTGATTGAATTTTGAAATTGCTTGATGCCATTGTTTTTGCTTGGAGTTTTGAAAACATTACTTGAAAACCTTGAAAAATGATGATTCTTTGATGTTGGGTTCGTATAACTTATATTGATTGTTGTTTAATTGTTATATGATTATTGTGTGTCGAATTTGGAGCTTATGGCTTTTTACGGAATTGAAATTGGAGGTTCGAAAGGCCTCCGATAATGAAAAAACAAAAAATTCTGCGTTTTGCAACAGTTTAGGGTGTCACAAATGAGTTGACGAGTGTCAGCTACGGTGACATTCCAACTGCCGCCGATTAGGCTGAATTTATTAAAATACTATTTTCATCGTAACTTGAGTTCCGTGACTCTGCTTGAGACGCGGTTTGAAGCGTTGGAAAGCTAACGTGTAGTACTATCTCATGGTGAGACCCTAAGAGACTAAAGATGCAATTAAAGGCGTGATTTAGTTGTTTTCCTTATATATAATATTATGTGATGATTAATGATGATGAAAGAATTTTAATTGTTGTGATCGACTAGATTGGTGAATTTAGATGTTAATTGAGTATTGATGATGAGTTAATTGATTATTATATGATTAATTGGTAAATTACGTATGTAAATTATATGAAAATTATAAATGGTGATAAATTTGTTGATGTAGCATTGTTGAATATATGCATATTATATTTGGGGTGTTTAGGTTATTGTTGAAAATCATGCATCTTGGTGTACGGACTTTAGTTCGATTTGGTGTGCTCTATTCCAGCGGAGTGGATCGGGAGTGAGTAGCATATTCTAGTGAGAGATCGGTGAAGTGTTTCTAAAAAGAGATTCATAGTGATTTTTGGTGTGCTCTGGTTCTGAAGAGGGGATTGGGAACGAGTATGGGCATGTGATATCCATAACGGTACCACATGTATATAGAGTCGAGGTGTTGAGTACATTTGCATACATGTTTGCATATGTAATTGAGTAATTATTATGTGGTTGAGTGACTCAGAATACCATACGTGTTTAATAATTTGTTGTAAATGGCGTGTGCATATGATGATTATGTGATTATGGTACCCTAACTTTGTTTTACACCACTAACATATTTTGAGAATATTCTAACCCCCTTTTGTTTATTGTGGTGTTTGTGCTCCTATGGTGTACACACGAGCAGGTTAAGGAGTAAGTGTTTGAGGTAGATTACGACTTCAATGTCTTCTTAGTTACTTATTCACTCGGATCTTTAGTGGAGCCGCTCTGATATATAATATCACAGACGAACTGTTCTTATTACATGTTTTTCTGTTATTTGGAATTAAAATATAAATAAAGTAATAAATAATTTTATTCTTACTTGATCTCTTTTATTTTAAATTTTTGTTGAATAATTATTAATATATTTATTTTTTATATAATTATAATTGTTATGTATTAGTTATAATTTTATTAATTATTAATATGAAATTTATCAAAAAATAATGAAATTTTTTATGAGTTTTATTTTTTAATTTATAATTGGAATTAAAATAGAAATATGGACAGTTTAAAATCATTATTAATATTCATAACTTAAAAATTATATCAATTTTAGGATATCTCACTGAATTAATCAATATCCCAAATTTTTTAATTCCGAAAAAACCTCTGACAATTTTTTTAGGGTTTTTTCGGATATGCATATCCGAATCAACCAAAATCCTAATTTTTAGATGTTTTCGAAGGTGCATATTCGAATTAACTAAAATCTCATTTTTTTTTAGGTATTTTCAAAAATACATCTTCAAAAAGTATTTTGAGATTTTCAGCAAGGGTTTTCATCACGACTGTAAAGAAATTTTCTTACATGAGACTGAATTGAGCTTAAGGCCCAATATCTAGGACAAGCGATAATCCCAAGCCTTAATCTTATTCCTAATATCTTTCAAAGATCAAAGCTATCTTCCACTAAATAAATTCGAAAAACGGTGTTTTAAGGTTTTTCCTCTCCAATAAGGGTCTAGTCACAAGAACGAGCTTTTCCTGTACCCCACTCTTATAATAGCTTATAGTAGCTTCTAACAACTTGCTATGGCCTTACTTTTACCACACCATCCAAACAAGTTCGTTCATTTTTGGAAAAAATGGCCGCAAATGGTGACTTCCTCTTACTTATTTGGTACGTACACTACAACTTTAATTTCGTTTGCCCCTATTTTTTTTATTGAGAACCAATGCTATGGTCCCTCCAAATCTCAATTGGACACAATTGAAATATGATTCTATTCCCACGCATCACAGAAAAAAAAAACCATATGCAAAAAAAAAAAAAAGTGCATGAAAAATGCAGGAATTGTCATACAGCTGGAGTTGTCCATTCTAAACAGCATGCATTTTAAGTTTGAATACTGTTTCTTTGTCAAAATGGGTGGCAATTTAGTGTTGGTGGGTTCATTTTTATTCATTGCCTTCCAATGATTGATATGTACAAATATTATATCATAGTGCACGTACTGTAGGCCCCTTTCATCAATTCAATACAATGCAAAGGCACAGTTAATGAGTGATAAACGCTCTAAAAAACAAAACGCCATTAATAGCACTTTAAAGCTTTCATTGTAGTGAATTACCGTGAAAGCAGCCATGACAATAACTTTGTCTAATAGTTTCAATGAGTCTATTGATTGGTCTGTTTGGTGTGCCAACGAGCTTATTGTCTTGTGTAGTACTCCCTCCGTTTTTTATTATAAGAGCATCTCCAATGGTGTAACCCATTTTTGGCTTCTTTATGGGTCCCACTAGCCACATCATCTTAAAATAATTTTTATAATTTTTATTTTGATTGTATAATTCTAAAAAGTTATTATTGGGCCCACAACTTTACCTCATAAACTAATTTGATTGGGTACCACAATTTTTTCATAGTTGTATTGCAATGCAATGGTACTATGATGTGGCATGTCTAGGTGGAGAACTCAAAAGAAAATACCACCATTGAAGATGCTCTAAGTCGTTTTAGACTTTTCACACAGTTTAAGAAAAATAATAATTGTTGTATGAAAATAAGAAATTATGAAGGTTTTTACAAAATTATCATTCATTAATGACATAAGGAAGATAAATTTATATAATTGAAAGGAGAGAATAATAAATATTTAAGGATATAATAGGAAAAGTAGCATTAATTATTCATTGGAATTGTAAAGCGACTTATATTTAAATACAATTTTTTTTCCAAAACGACTTATAATAAAAAACGGAGAGAATAGTTTGCTACCGTGTTTGATTTTTTTAGCATCTCATAAGTCTTTTTAATTTGAAGTTTCTTTACCTTAAAAGTAATAACTAACATTTTTATAACATCCATGGATCAATCATTTATATGCGTTATTTTAAAAATAGTTAAAATAAAAATCAAATATCTTTTAGGGTGTGTTTGGTTGTAAAGAGAAGTTGTAAAGAGAGAAATTGATAAGAGAGAGTGTGAAAAGAGAGAAAGAGATGAGAAATATAATAGATCTGAAGTATTGTTTGATATAAGAGAAAGAGAGGAGAAATAGAGAAGAGAGAAACTAAACATTTTTTTGAATTGACTAAAAAGTCCTTGTTTAAAAATATCTAATAAAAAATATACTTAAAATTACATTATTTTATCAAATTTAATTCATGTAGAATAAGAAAAAAATCATAATTTTTATTTAAAAAACAACTAAGATGTGAGAGAAATAATTTACTGAATAAATAATATGATTAATAGGAAGTAATGTCTTTAGTTTATTTGGAATGGAGGGTGGCTCTAATTGAAGAGAGTTTGTCTGCAATTTTAAAAATAGACAATCAAATTTAGGAAGAAGACAAGGGCAAATAAGTCAAATCCAATCAATAATCATGTTATCTGCTCTTTCTTTGCTCCTCTGCGAAGAAATGGAAAAGCCGTGGGTCCCAGATGTTTTACTTCTCTCATTCCTGTTTTTCTTCAAACCAAACACATAGAAATAAGGTTCTCTCTCCAACCTCTCTCTCTTCAACTTCTCTCTTCTTTACTTCACTCGAACCAAACACACTGTTAAGTATCTAAAGACTATAACAGTTGACAATATATAATATTGTTATGCTGGTAGTGTATATTAATTAAATGAGTAGTGTTTTAGTGTATTTCATAACTCTTTTATTTTTATCACATTTTGTATGTCCGTATTTAAATAAAATGGTTAAATATATTATTATTATTATTATTATTATTATTATTATTATTATTATTATTATTATTGTTGTTGTTGTTGTTGATGTTCAACCGTATACTTGATATTATATTTATTTTAAATATCTTGTAATAATTAAAAGATAAATTTAAGTTATTATATATTATATAACATACAAATAATTTGTATCATTGTACAATATTAAGATTAGGGGTGGCAAAACGGGCCGCCCGCACCGCTCGCCGCCCGCCCCGCCTTATGCCCGCCAAAAAACGAGCGGGGCGGGCATGCCCGCCAAGTAAAATGGGCATAGAAGTCATGCCCGCCCCACCAAAATGGCGGGTTGGCGGGCGGCGGGCTTACCCGCCTTTTTTTATTTATATTTTGGCGGGGTGGGCTTTGGCCTTCTAGAAATGAAATTTCTCTTAACCTTCTGAACACGTTTAAGAATCGTCTTTGGAGGAGCAGGTAACACCCTCTTCCTGAAAGTTTCCAATCTTTCCTTTTATGGAGATAAACGCTTCTCAATTTATATGAACCTTTCTAATGTTCACATTGTCCTCCTTTTGTAAAGGTGACCTCCCATCTTCAACTGTAAGAGGCAGCTATACAAGAGGCACGAGAACGCCATTAAATAGTTTTTCCTTCTACTGCTTTTTTTATTTTCTTTGAAGTCCTTGTCAACAGGTTGGATGGGTTAATTTTCGTATTCAAAGGCCCCACCTCGCCTCTTCTAGCCTTAGCCTTCTTCATTATCTGTTTCCTAGCCATAATAGAAAGAATAGACATTCTTTCTGCAAAAAATAAAATCAAATGGTTAAAAATGAATGATTCAACAATGACTTGAGGAGGTGAGTAAAAAGACAGACTTACCCAAAAATCCATAAGCACTAGGGGATTTCCCTCATGCACCGTAAAATCCTCACACTCGGTACTTCAAACTTGCTCTAGGAAATCAAATTTATCTTTCTCCCTTTCACTAAGCTTATCATAACTATAGCCTAGGATTGACATGAGTTCTCTAGTCCAATAGAGAAGGAATATATGGGTACCTCTTCTTCAAAGACAACTTATGGGAAATTGGAACCACCTCAAACTCAGACAAATTTTTCCTTCCAGTTCTTGTAGTTTGAGGAATAAAGGTAAGAAAAATCTTGCTAAAATTGACGCTTACTAAAATCTAGCCTCCTCTGTTAACTCCATTTGTCTCGTTGAATGAAAATAACATGCATGTTCTAGGTGTGATGTAAAGTCCCCCACAAAGGATCTCTCGAATCTTTGAGCAAATGCCCAACTATTGGGACGAAGCTAGGAGGAGACGATATTTATAAGTTAATACATACTACTCTGTCCCATATTATAAGAAAATTTCACCTTTTTAGATTCGTTGAATAATTATTGTATCTGACTTATATATAGGTCAGATACATTAATTATTCAACGAATCTTAAAAAGTGGAATTTTCTTATAATATGAGACGGAAGGAGTAAGCATGAAAGATGGTGAAAAGGATGTTGGATCCAAAGTAAACTATCACAACCATATAGAAGTACAAGTACTAAACGTCCACCACTCGAGGTTGTTGCATACAAGTTTTCTCTCCTTCTACACAGGGTGCTAACAACACATCATCTTCATCTTCATCTTCGATGTTTGATATATGTATACTTGTTCAAGAGGCCTTAATCTAAGTGTAGTCATTATATAACAAACCAATATTTACCACCTCGTTACAAAAGTTAACGACTCTTGAAGTTGTAGCCATGATAAGATACTTCACCGATCTTAAGCGGAAGATACCAAGTCAACATCAATAGCATTAGGCACATTGTTATTAGAACTATCAAAAAATAAGCTCTTGTAACTCCTAAATATTTTCCTTTTCATAAGTGTCAAATTGTAGTTTTTTTGTATATAGTTTTACCGCATTTATTGGCTCTTTTTCCTTAACTTGCGTGAATGCGTACGTTTTCGTTATATTTGTACATATCATGTCTTCTTTGATTTTTTGATTCATTTATGTACCGTTTGATCGTTTTTCATTTATTTTATAGGTATTGATGCATATAGGAGCCTCGAGCAATAAAATGTTAAAGACACGACTTCAAATACGCAAATTTAGAATAAAATCAATTATCCTACAGCTAAGCCAGGTCTCTAGCGCACTACCATTTTTCACTTCTAGAGGCAGAGCTGAGTTTTGATGCTTGCTTAGCACGGTCAGCTCGCTAAGCGCGCTTACTTTTCCAAGCCCGTATATTTTCCTTAAGGGAGGATTGATGTATTGATAAAAGAAAACCCACTAAGTGCGGTGAGCTCGCTTATCGCAGCTACGGAATTTTGTGTTTATATTTCCATTTCCTCATTAGTGTTAGGTTATGGTTTTGGGAGTTTTTGTCCCAATTCCATTCTTATGTTAGATTAGGCTTAGGAAATCAACAATGGATGATGCATCTTGATGATTGATAGTAGGATGTGGAATTTTGTGGGAAAAATCGATATTTACGATCTTTGTATTTTTCATTTGTTGAGGATTGTATGTAGTTTATTTATCTTGTATGTATATGTAGTGATTCCTTATTTTTGCTTTATTGTTGGGATTTGAGTTGTTATAGACATATACTTCTCTGATCTTGTTCTTGAATGAATATCTGTTATGTTCTAAACTCTAGACGTAGAGTTAGGCTTAATATTCATCGCGAGTGTCGACGCTTAATGCTCTCTGTTATTTAGTTGGGTGAGACATCCACAAGGAAACAATATGACCGTTATCTCAACTATGTGTTAGACATAACCTCTGTTGTGGACGGTACGTGATGATATTGAGTAATTTAGGTTGAGTACAATTGATCAGTATTTTTAAGTATTTGACAGATAGATGAAATTCAATCCAAAGAGTTCTATTCTCTTTGAAGAATGTATTTATTTTTCTATTTATACGTTTTACTTTTAGTTCATTTAAACCCGAGCTCAAAAACGAGGAAACAATTGAATGACATTCTTTCCCTCCACAGTTCTCTGTGGACACAATAAGTCTTGGAGTAATACTTCCAAAACTTTTGCTTGCTACTTTACTGCGTCAACACCTTTTCGACAAACCTTGAATCTACCTGACCATCATTCCTTTTGAACTTGTCAAACATCGTGTTAACAACATGCATCTCTCAAAATATATTTTAAGCTCAATCAATTTCAGAGTCAAATCTTACTCCTGAATGAAAAACATGACTTCATAAAAGGAAAGGGAAGTACACCAAATAATAATCGAAAAATACATATGCTAATGATGCCAAAATCTTCTAAATGAGACACTATCTGCATATACAAATGACAACACATATATTGGTGGTACCAAAATCTTCCATCAGATATTATGGATATTTTCAACCATGAATAAAATATTTTTTATCCTACATACCCATTGTTCAAATTGATGGAATATAGTTATACAATAACTACAAAGGAACACTAATGATGGCGGTCTTACAAGATGGTAACAATAATATTTTGGGATAATAGCAATTTTGACTCGTCATATGGGCGAGATTTGAAAAATCCCTGTAAAAAAAAGAGTTTGGATTCTCCCCCTAACATATGAAGATTCCTCTATTTTACCCCTCAAAAAATACAATCATCATAAATATTGACGTGGCAATTTTTTTTAATTTTTGTATTATTATTTTTAATGACGCTGGCTTAGTTGACATTTTTATTATAATTTATTTATTTTAATTCCATGTGGCATTTTTCATTATTATTTTATTGTTTGGTTGTTAAAAGATTAAATATGAAAGCAAGACCACATGATGACAAATGACAACACTTACCACTAAGCTACTTGCTTTTGTTGTTTAAATTTATATATATTATAATATTTCAATTAAACTTTTCATCAAATAAATTTTTGAAAGTGTAATTTATAATTATAATAAGAGTGTAATTTACAGTGTATATTTTCATCAAATAAATTATACTTTTTGAAATATATAATTATAATAAAAGTGAAATTTTAAAATAAATATTTCTACCAACATTTTAATATGCTTAATATTATTAATTTATTATTTAAATAATTACAATGTTTTAAAATAATGTTTTAAAATGAATAATTATAATTACTTGAAATATTATGATTACTGAAATAATAAATACTGAAATAAATAATTATAATTATTGAAATATTATAATTTATTAAATATTTATTTCATATTTAATTAATTATTTATTATATTTTTTTAAATCCATGTGAAATAATATTTTCTTCTATAGATACTGAAATATATGATTAAAATTAAAGTATAATTTAAAAATAGATATTTTTATCAAAAAATTATTTATTATATGTTAGTTAACATTTTAGTTCAAAATAAATATTGAAATATATTCCTTGAGTTTGCCTTGTAATCTTTGTTTTTTTTTTGAATTAATATGTTCCTTTTGATTCAAAAAAAAAATATTGAAATATATAATTAAAATGAAAGTGTAATTGAAAAATATTTATATAATATGATGTAATTGAAAAATATTTATATAATATGATGTAATTGAAAAAATATTTATAAATATTATAAATTTTGTATTTATTTATGCATTTATATAATAAATACTCCCTCCGTCCCAAAATATAAGAGAAAAAAAATGCATTTTTCTTGTCCCAAAATATAAGAGAAGAAATCATCTTTCATTTCTTTCAAGGTAAAATTAAATGCAAATTGCATTTAACTTACATTCTCTCTCATCATTTCTATAACCAACAACCAATTAGAATTTTTTTTACATTTTTCAAAACACTTTATTTCAAGAAAACCATAAATTAAATGATTGTGTTTTTACTTTTCTTAATAAACGTGATTTTGTTTTTTTCTCTTATAATTTGGGACGGAGGGAGTACTTATTAATGTGAAATACATATTTATATGATAAATATGTTTTCAGAAATTATGTAATAAATATTCAGTAAATATATTAGTACATGTTTTAGAAATGATGTATTAGAAATATTTAGTAAATATATAGTTAACGTTTTAATAATTATGTAATAAATATATAATTAACGATTTAGAAATGTATTAGTAAATATGTTTTAGAAATTATGTATTTAAAAATATATTAGAAAATATTTAGTTAACGTTTTAGAAATAATGTAATAAATATTTAGTAAATATGTTTTCAAAAATAATTATCTTATATATGTTTGATGCAAGAATCTTAACAACAAAAAGAAATAGCTTAGTGGTCAGTGCAGCCCCTTGCAACCACAAATTTTAACGTAAGTAGACAATATTTCAATAGAACAATGGAAAAAATCATTTGATGGAGGTAGACGATGGAGTCAAGTAAAAATAAATCTTGTCGAGCCATTGAATTATGTCTTTAAGGGCTCTTGCAACGTGTCCATAATAGTGTTGGTGAGGGCGACCTATTATAGGTTGAGAGAACTATTAGAAAAATCAACCATATAATAAAATTTCACCCAATGAGGGATGACCAATCATATTTTACAAAGTCATCCTAAAATATGGGTGGTACGAGTGCGAAAAATTTAAAACTGTCTGTGTGTCTTGCTTACATGCTATTGCAACATGTTCTAGTGTTTATAAAGAAACTTGCATGCATATGTCTACTACTACTACTACAGAAAACACATCTAATGTCGAAGCCGAAATGCGTTTGACCTCGGCTACACAAGCGAGCTAACGAAGGGCGTCATGAAAAGTTATCCCTTATCATCTCGGATATTACAACTCCGAGGGATAAAGTTAATTGCACACGGGTTCGATTTCCAGCATCAGCATTTTTATAATTTTCGGAACTGGATGGTGCATCCAATATTAATATTCGTTATTTTGAAGAATGGAGGTAATAAATCAACGTTTTTAACAATAACGAGTGTTCTGATATTCTATAGGGAAGGAAACATGTGTGTTAATATCTACAATATAAGAAAACTATATGGTCTGGAAAAGTCCAAAACACCCTTTTTGCTTCTCAACTTGCCACGTGGATGGGCTAATAGACAAGTATCTTATGCATGCTCAAACTTTTTCCTTATTGATACCAAATATACGTTTTATTTATTTCACTTAAATGCTCAACTTTCCAAAACATTATTTATTTAATTATCATAATAAAATCAAATGCTCAACTTTCCAAAACATTATTTATTTAATTATCATAATAAAATCAAATGCTCAACTTTCCAAAACATTATTTATTTAATTATCATAATAAAATCCATCTTTTTAGTTTTCCTATTCTTTATTATAATATTATAATATTTTGATATGTAACAACTCCCAGTGCACAAGCTTCTATTCAACTTAGACTTTCTTTCTTCTCAGTTTTACTTCTCCTTCTCCTCTCTTTCTTTCATCTCATTTTTACATCAGCTACTTTCATTTTTTCAATTTCTTTATAGTATTTGTTTAACAATTTTAATTTCGATTGATTTTCAGGTTCAATTTCATTATTTAAGAGATTTTCCGTTTCTATTATCTTCAGGTATTTTTCAGTTTCTTTGTTTATCAACTTTAATTTTTGTTTTATTTTAATTTTTTTCCATCTTCATTCATTATGTATTGCTTTTTTGTTCTTCATCTTTGACAAATCAGATCTACAAAGAAGAGAAAATAGATCCAGATCTACAAAGAAGGAAAAATGGATCCAGATCTACAAAATCAATTTCTGTGGATCTTGCGAATCTTCTTCCATTTCAAGGGCTTTAGGTCTCCAAATTCAACATGTTGTCACCACTTTTCAATACTGATTTTTTTAACTACCACTTTTCAAAATTTTCTTATTTTTCTTCGACTTCCTTGAAACCCACTTTTCAACCATCCTTACAAATTGCACATCTTTGTCTCTGCAACTTTTTTTTACAAAACAACCCAAAAATTGTTTTTTTAAACATTTAAAATTTTATATTTTTTATTAACTTGTTTAGATCTAAAAAATTAAAACAAAAATCAAATATTTTATTACTAATTTAGAAAAAACGACTATATAAATAAATAAATAAATGTTAATGAGATCTCAAAATTGATATATGAACATTTTTTAAAAAATATTTCTATGATAAAATCTTCAGTTTTTTTTCTTTTTTAAAACATAGCTTTAATATACCTAAATTATTCTATCGTTTTTAATGAATTTCATTGCTATTAATTTTAATTATATTTTGTTATTATTAAATTTAAATATTGATTATAAAAAAAATATAAAATCATAATTTTGTTTTAAATATAGTTTACAAACTAAGTTTTAAAATAAATATTTTGTTATTTTGAAACTTTTTCTGATTATAAGGTGGCCGAGCCAGGGTTATATATATAAATTATATATATATATATATATATATATATATATATATATATATATATATATATATATATATATATATATATATAATTTATCTTATTATACATTTTAAAACAACTGAATTTTATTATATTATTTGATATAGTTGTATTTAATGTAAATTATTTAATCATTTAAAAAATATATTTTATGTTTAATTTTTATGTTATATTATTTTTAACAATAAATAATTTTTATTTTAATTAAGTGATAATTATATTATATGATTTTAAAGAATGATAAATAAATGAATTATACGATCTATACAGTAAATTATCTTTGGTAATATAGATAATTATTTTCAACAAGACTTAGTAATTATTTTCTTTTATTAACTCATGTGCAATGTTGTTGGGAATGTGGTGATAACATAAGCTTGGAAATTGATTTTTTTTATGGATCTCATTCTTAACGCAATTTTTTTTATTTTAACAAATATAATATAATATTATATATAACTATAACTCCTTAGTTATTAGAGGTTGTAGATTTTTTTTACACAAAATAAATATTATAGTGGCAACAAACACTTCAAATTTCTCTCTCTATCTTGTCACATGATGTAGCAAAGACAAACACATTAATTTCTTATGTCCATACCTTGTCACTTATAGCAGCTTTTATGTTCAAAGCAGATACAACATTGTGGTGCAAACTGTGAAAAGTGATGGGTGCAAGATTTCAAATAACAAGATTAATAGTGAAAAATTTCAAAACTCAGTGTACTTTCATAAATATATTTTATATCAACTCATTCACCTATACATATATAATATATTATTAAAATAGTTTATCTCAATTTTCTCTTTCTTCATAAATTTCAAATTCAAATAATATTTCTCTACTCCTAACATTGTCAACTCATTCACCTATACATATATAATATATTATTAAAATATTTTATCTCAATTTTCTCTTTCTTCATAAATTTCAAATTCAAATAATATTTCTCTACTCCTAATGAATTAATATATCTTCCTATCTTTTATTCTTATTTTCAAATATTATTTTCTTTTTTATATTCATAAGATTTCTCTTTAATTTTTCTCATACTCTTTTCATTCATAATTTTTTTTAGCTTCTATTTTTTATTATATTTTTTTAACTTCTATTATTCACATATTTTATAACAAAATTATATTTTGTATTAAAAAATCTTATTGATCCAAATGTTTTTACGGGTATCAGACATTTTTCTATACGTTCAATTATTATTTTTTCACGGGTACCGGACATTTTTCTATACATTCAATTATTATTTTTTAACTGGTACCAAACATTTTTCTATACATTCAAGTATTATTTTTTGACGGGTACCGGACATTTTTCTATACATTCAATTATTGTGTTTTCACAGGTACCAGATATTTTTCTATACATTTAATTATTATTTTTCACGGGTACCAGACATTTTTCTATTAAAAATTATACATCTGAAACAAATGCGCGTCACGTACCAGAACCCGTGCGAACGCACGGGTTTGTTACTAGTTCTTACTAATGAAGGGCTGAAGATGGTCGGTTACATCTACTTCAATAATATGCCTAGGATCCTTTGTAATAACTTCATTAGGAATAAGTTATGATTGCATAACTTAAGGTTTGTTGCTTTTTGATGGAAGGTTTGGCCTAATCCTCTTTTCCTTTGTATCTCTTTATGTTTCTTCTTTATAATACTAGATTTATGGCCCGTGCGTTGCACGGGTATAATTAAAATATGTCTTTAAAATATTTTATAAATTTTAAAACATAAATTTAAGTAAATATGAACTTACAAAAAAAAATCTTTTAAACATAAAACTGAGTTCATATTTAATATTAATTTATTATAGAAAATAAAATTTTATATCATTTATAGGTATTAAAATTATACAAATTTTTTGAATATAGTGGTTTAGTGATAAACTTAAAATTATAATGTTAAAGATATTGAGTTTAATTTTTTTTCTTCAATTAGTAAAAGAGACATTTTTAAAATTTTTTAAAATAAATAAAAGTAAAAATAATTTAAGATGGTTTTATAGTATTCAATCAATTTTAAATATGATATCATATTTTATTTTAATAGTGCTATCAGATGATATTTTATTCGCATATGATTGGATATTTTTATATCATTTATATTTATTTTTTGTTATATAGGATTTGTAGATAACAACTTATTTATATTATAATATTTTTTATTACACACTTATCCCATAATACATAGGTTTTTAGGTTTAAAATATAGTCATTCGATTATATTTTCACTAATATTCTCTTTATCAAATTTTAAGTTTATTAAATATAGTTTAAGTTTCACTCTCAGGACTATTGTGGCTAAATAAATTATTGTGAATTTTTAATGGTCTCTATTCAAATGTACCATCAACAGACATAAAAATTAGTTAAAATATTTAGTTTTGATATCTAAATCAATTATAATATTAATAATTTAGAAGTTAAAAATTTACAAAATAATAATTTATTAATCACTCAAGTGTACAAAAAAATCAATCATAAATAAAAAATTGAGAGAAACTTAAGGTTAAGATTTTTTTTATATATTAGTTAAATGTTTATTTTAAACTTAGATAAATTTTTCATTTAAGTTTATTTTATTTACAATAATTTTATTTATGCTCAATAAAAAAATAAAAAAACTATCCAACTTATTGTATTCGTTAATAGATAATATTATTTAATAATATTTAAATATTATAATTCATTTTCAAATATTTTAATTGTTCAAATCACTTGCAAGATGTAATTAAAATGATGAATAAAAAAAAGACAATAAATTAAATTTTTAAAATTTTATACCTTTTTTATTTTTCCAATAAATTATAGTAAAGAGAAAGTAAAATAAAATAATATAGTAATTGTTCAAATCACATAATAAGAATGGAGAATGGAAAAGAGAGAAAAAGGAAACTTTTTTAAAATTATATTCCTTTCTTATCTTCCCAAATAAAATTCTTAACAATATAAAGATAAAATTCTTAAGTAAAATTTTATAATTTCAAATTTAGTTGATGCAATTAAAATGGTGAGAGACAAACTTACCTCTAAGAGATTATTTGTCATCGATTTCTTGAACACTAAAGATGCAATTGAAATAACAATATAAAGATAAGATCAAATTACTTGAGTTAGTATCATACAACATTAACTAATAATACTCAAGATAATATAAAAATTAAGAAGGATAAAAAAAATTATAATAATACAAAATTAAAATTCTGCTACAAAATTAATGCTAAAAAGTGATTACAAATAAATAATCAAGATAATAGAAAAATTAAGAAAGATAAAAAAAATAACAATACAAAATTAAAAAGTTGCTAAAAAATTGCAGCTTTTATAAAGTGATTACAAATCAAAATCAAAACCAACATCTATATTCAACATTCAACATTCAACATTCAACATTTAGTATATATACATGATTCGATGCATATTTCTTGAAATAGACAATCTAGAGAACAAATTTAAAAAGAGAAATGAAAAAAATTGAAATTGAAGGCTATTTTTTGAAGTATTTATAATGAATGCATAGAATTCAAAGAGACGGTAATTGAAAAGTAAAAAAATTGTAACGTATATTCAATAAAAAAGATAATTATTTTTTTTTGGAATAAGTTAAAATGTAGAAGATGGAAAGTTTTTATTCTCTCTTTAGAATTATTTAATTCATTATTATTGTACTTAATAAAATTAAAAAATCATAAAAAATATTTAACAGTTATATTTAAATTCATTCTTTATAAATGTTTTTGTAGAATTCATTTTTATTAAAATTCTATGCGAGTGTTAAATGTTAGAATATTTTATTAAAGATTATTATCTTTTTTTGGTTACAATTTTATTAAAGACTATTGTATTAAAGACTATTGTAACGTATATTCTAACTGTTAAATGCTAAATTTTTATAATTGCAATAAATTTTTCATAACCTCCACTTTTATAATTATGTGAGTGTTACATTATCTTGACTGTTGCATAATCTTTAGAATTGAATTCTGTTTAGAATCTGAATTGAATAAAAACATAATTATTGCAACGTATAATCTTTAGAATTATGTGAGTGTCACGTAGCTAGAATTGAATTGCAATAAATTTTTTATAATCTCCACTTTTACAATCTTTAGAATTGCATAATCTTTAATAAAAAAACATGTAACTGTTGTATTAATTTTTTTATATTTTACAATAAAATTCTCCACTTTTATAATCTTTTATTGCAATCCGAATAAATTAAAAGAAAGTTTAATAAAACATATAAAAAAATTACATTTTTATAATTTTTATAATCTTCTAAGTATGAATTATAAAAATGAATTTTTTTTTTAAGAATATAGAACATATAGAAATAAAATTTTAATAAATATAATTTTTAATTCAACTTTATGAGATGTAAATATTGTAACTTAATAATTCTTAATAGAAAATGTGTAACAATTCTAATAATAATAACATGAAAATACATACATATAAAAGTTAAAAATATACACATATAAAAGTTTTTTATCTAATATTTTTATACTTTATAATTAGAATATATTTGAGAGTTACAAAATATTAAATAATAAAATACTATTAAAAATATAAACATTAAAATACATACATATAAAATTTTTTCATCTAATATTTTTATACTTTATAATTGAAATATATTTGATAGTTACAAAACATTAAATAATAGAATATTGTTATTATCATTATATGAGAAATTTAGAAGAATTTGAGTTAATGTAAAATTTAATTTGTTGTCCATTAAAAATTAAATATAATTCTTATTATTATTATATTTAATTGGTAGAATTTAAATAATAAAATTTTATTAAAAATATAAAACATAAAAATACATACATATAAAAGTTAAAAAGTATATACATATAAACGTATTTTTATCTAATATTTTTATACTTTATAATTAAAATATATTTAAGAGTTACAAAATATTAAATTAAAATATTATTAAAAATATAAACATAAAAATACATACATATAAAACTTATATTTGAGAGTTATAAAATATTAAATAATAAAATATTATTAAAAGTATAAATATTAAAATACATACATATAAAAGTTTTTTATCTAATATTTTTATACTTTATAATTGAAATATATTTGAGAGTTACAAAATATTAAATAATAAAATATTGTTAGTAATTTGGAAGAATTTGAGTTAATTTAAAAATTAATTTGTTGTCCATTAAAAATTCAATATAATTATTATTATTATTATTATTATTATTATTATTATTATATTTAATTGGTATAAATTTGAGAGGTAGAATTTTGTGGAGATGACACATAAGTATGATTTTGCCATTATCTACATGAGAATAACTAAATGAGAATCAAGTCCTTGTTTCTCTGTCGGAAACATGTCATTTATTGCTATTCATATTTGATATATCTTTGGAGCGTATTAACCATTGATTGATTTCGTCGACTTTAGGCCAGCCTATTTATCTTGGCCTTTTATGTCGATTTACCTCGGTCTTGTCCTAAGGGATGTCTCGAAACCGGGGCAGACTCTCATGACTCTAGATTTAGACCCTCCTCAAATTTTTTAACATGTACAATTTTACATTTATTTTTAAGAGTGAGATGCATAAGTATAGAGGTGAAAGGGAAATCGTTCATATTAGTTGTGTTAGATTACTAGTTCAACTTCTAATAGAAATGAAGCAATTAGTTAAAGAGAAATGATATATGTACACCATAATTGACATCCACACCGTATTTTCATACGGTTCTATCTACTTTTTTTAATTTATTTATTACTGTTTATATGAATTGAACTTTGTGCCACAGGTAAAATGAACTAAAGAAAATACAGTGTAAGTTACGGTGTTGTTTTTCGGTGTCACCATAGCATGTCTCCTTTATTATGCTACAATATTTAAATGCTGCAGCTGCAACATAGTGACGTGAAAGGAAATGGCATTGTTAATGACACCCAAACAACAAGTTGTGACAGAAAATATACGCCAAGAGAGAACATAATTAGACTAATTAATCTCATCATTATCTTTGATTAACACCGAATTAACTTAATCTATATCAAATGGTCATTTTGTTATTAAAATACTCCAAACTTTGGGGTCATTCGGGGAAACAAACTAGCGGTTCATGACAGAAACTAAAATTAATTGGACATCAGAAATTGACTAGTAGTCGAGGATTGGATAGGCTTAAAGTAAAATCAATTATGCATTGGAAAATGATTGAAATCTAAGTCTTCAAAGAGGACAAATAATCAATGGAACTAAGGGTGTGAATACATCACATCATACCTACATACATGATGAATTTGTAGTCACCGAATTACAACTTTTTTTCTGCTAAATTTTATGGTAATTTAGGGTTTGATGATCTAACAACGATAGCTTATATAAAAAGATAACATCATAATAAATGATTGGAAGAAGAATAGTTATTCAACAAAATATTAAAGTGTTCACATTTATTTAATAGAAAATAATCAAGGTTTTTTTTAGAACTGTAGTGTTTGATAAAAAACCAAACTACAGATTATTATAAAAATGTTTTAAAATATACATACATCAAATTTTGACATATTTTCAATAATAATTATAAAATAGAATTTTAAAAATAATTTTATACGAGGATCAAACTTAGTCATTTTTGAAAAAATCATAGTAAAAAAGTTGGATCATCATGAGGGAGAAGCATTCATATTGAGTTAAACATTCACATAAATGTCAAAGACTCACCCAAACAAGTGAGATAGACACCACATATTCACCCCGAATCTAAAGGCAGTGTGAGACTTATACAACTCACACTTGTTTTTTAACAATCTCCTCATCAAGTGTGAGTCAATCCACTATGTTTTGCCAGAAGCGAAAATTCTTTTATCCGCATACTTGTACCGCTGCTGACAGACACCTTTACTTGTCATAGGCACTTCAACGGAACACGCTGTCTGACCACCACTATGTTAAGAAGAATTTCGATACAAGAATTTTGAGACAAGGATACACTGTCTGACCACCGCAAATTATTTCTCCATCATTTAAAGATTTTATACTTTGCATCACATCTATAATCGCCCAAATGCCAAAGGAAAAATAAATATTTACCCTTAAATAGTTATTTAAGTAGCTGAATTTGTTAGTTGAGAGCTGCTGAGGACTTTAATCTCTGATAGCATTTTTTTTTTTGTATTTTTTTTTGGTTGTTGCTATTTATTAATTAAGGATTTTAAAAAATAGGGCCTTTTTTAACTCATAAATGGCTGGGCCTAAATGGTACGGTATACTTGAGCAATTTATTTGCACCCCCACGTTTATACTTCCCAATTCTATCTTTCATGAATTGACTATTATATTTTTTTATTAAGTAATAATTTTATTTTATTTATTAAATTTTTCAGTAAATTTAACACAAATTTTCAACAAAAACATATAGGTTAAAAAATAAAGATGTCATGTTTCCGCTTTTTTGACATATATGCGGTAAATATGTGAAAAGGTTTATAAAAAAGTGCAAAATGATTTTGAAATATGTGGAATATCTTTTAAAAAAACAATATATATATATATATATATATATATATATATATATATATATATATATATATATATATATATATATTTATATATATATATATATATATATATATATATATATATATATATATATATATATATATATATATATATATATATATATATATGTATGTATGATTAAATTATGTCTTAAAATGATTGAGTCTTGAGAGTATAGTCCTTTCAAGATTTTGAGTTCGAATTGAAGCATTTTATTTCCTTTAAATAATTTCCTTTATATATGTGATTAAATTCATGTGCACCAATATAGAATTGGTTTTAGTGACTCATTTTAAATTGAATTAGATATCTATTTATGTGAATCCCATGGTAATTGAAATGGAATCAGTCATTGAACATATCGGAACTACCGTGGTGCTTTTAACAAAAACATGTAATGGATACATAGAGTTTTAAAAACATATATTTGGAAGGGCGCAAATAAAGAAGATAATAGAGTAAAAAGACTAACACAATCTTGTGTTGTCTGATCATATCGATGTTGTGCAACATTAAACTCAGTGAAGAATAAATGGATTGATTCAAACCTACTTCAAATTCATTTGTTTCTTCAAATCAACACAATCTTGTGTTATCTGATCATATCGATGTCATGCAACGTTAAACTCAATGAAAAATAAAACCTACTTCAAATTCATTATGTTTCTTCAAATCAACAATTAATTGACCAATGGAATAGACATATTCTTCAAGTCAACGCTCTCAAGTAAACACCAATATGCAATTCACCCACCAATAAACATACTTTAGTCCTCACTTTCCACCACATCCAATTTTGACCAACACCCATCAACAATACACTTACATCCAACCCACCCAACAATAAATATACTTTAGCCCCTAATTTCCACCACAATCAATTAACACCAACCACACTTCAACAATAAATAAACTCAATCCAACTACAATTTTCAAACACTATAACACCAATTATGATTTACAAAAATCAAACATGTGAATCACACTAACCCAATCCACTCCATCAAATTTAACCAAGTGACTTATTGACCACTTAAAAATTTCAATTGCAAAACCAAACTATTGTAGTTATTATAAGAAGACCCTCCAATAGTTGTAGCAGCCTCAGCCTTATGCTTCCATTCCACACACTTTTCCTTCATTTCTTTCCCTTTCTCGCCCCTCATAAGTTCCTTCACTAACCCTTCAACTTGTTCTCTACTAACATCACTGTCAATTTCTATTCCAACCCCCCATTTATTACATGCATAAAAACAATTAGTTTGTTGTTCCGCAAAGAAAGGCCAACAAGCCATTGGCACACCTTCACAAATACTTTCCAATGTTGAATTCCATCCACAATGAGTCAAAAAGCCTCCAATAGATGAATGACCTAGAACTTTCTCTTGAGGGGACCATTCCAATATTAATCCTCTATTTTCAATTTCTTTCACAAATTCATCATTTGATATTACCTCTTCTCCACATTCAACAAGATTAGGCCTAATCACCCATAAGAAATTGTATTTAATATTAGCTAATCCCCATGCAAATTCTCTTAATTGCTTTGTTGTCATAATCACCAAGCTCCCAAAATTCACATAAACAACCGAACCTTTTTCTTTTTTATCTAATACGATTCTAACTCTTGAAAGGTGTTAAGGATGACACCTTTTGCTTTCATTGTATTGTTCACTGAATCTCTATTGTAATTAAACATTGTATCTGAAGAATTTGTAGTTCTAAAGAAGGTTGGAAGATCTTTTAGTTTAGCACCTCTCATTGCTGGTACCCAATCAACCTCAGTTTCAAGATATCCATCATAGAGATTCTTCTCATCTAACCATAAACAAATTGATTTGTGTAAAATGAGAGAGATAAATGATAATGCCTAAGATAAATTGCTAATAAAATACAATTTAAATGCAATAAAATCACACGTCATTTTTAAAAATTAAGTATTATTTATATAATAATTTAATATTTACAATTTATAATATCAAAGTTATTTTATTTGTATGTTTTTTTAAGGTGAGATGCAACATTATATAATTCTCTCAAAGTTTTTTTATTTGTATTTTTTTGGAAGAGTTTTATATCATGAATGAGAGAGAGGTGTAAGACAATAAAGAGGACAACCAAAAGCTTGATGAATAATTAAGTAATTGTCTCTATCTATGAAACTTTTGACAGGTGTTGCTATTTTTGTTAACCTTTTGATTGCTTTGCAGAGAAGATGACTCACATGTCAGTTGCTGAGAAAAAGGTTTTATTAGAGAATAGAAGAGTTGAGTAGGGAAAGGTGTAATCTACAAAACCAACGAGAAACCCCTTTAGTTTGATAATTCAATGTGCTAAGAAGAGAAAAATTATGGAAGAGACTCGGGTAATTTTGGCATCTCCTATTACGAGAGCCACTCTCATTCCATAATTTAAAAAATAGAAGATTTCTAAATATCAAACTAACATTGACCTTGAAACGGATACATCAATAGATTTGGAAGACATGCCATTTCAAAGAACACCATTATCAGTTCCTTGTTAGAGTACAGTTAAGCTTTCCCTCTAGAATGAGGGTTTTGATGCCAAGGGATTTTGTGCGCAGAATAGTTGTTCAATATGGAAGAGGCTCATCATTTGATGTAGGGGTGTTCATAGTTCAAGAACTGCACTGAATTGAACCAAATTAATGGTCCAATTCAGTTTTTAAAAACCACTTTAATAAAAAAATAATTAACTGTAAAAGCAGTTTCAATTCAGTTTTAAACTGGTTTTGAAGCTTATAAACTGGTTTATAATCAATTTCTAGTTATAAACTGATTTAAAACTAATTTGTAATTAAAAATCAAATTTATTTTATAAATTATTTCTAAATTGCTTTTTTTTTAAAAATAAATTATTTCTAAATTAGCATCTATTGTGTTACTAAATCCATTGTGATGTTCTCTTGTGAAATTTTGTGGAATAATGAAATTAAAATGATGTTCCTCAACAAGTATATAAATTATTTGTAAAGATAGTTACTACTATCATTAATATTTTCTTTTTATTTTATTTGTGTGATATTTATTTGTTAATTATAAGATGCTAAGTTGAACTTCAAGTTCTTTTTTCATTGGTTTTAATTTGTGAAGTGGTTTCTTTTACAATTTTACAAACAACATTCAGGATATAGACAATAGTTTATGTGTTGGTAAATACCTTTGGATAAATTTCTTATGTTGAGAATCCATTTTTCTTAACTGGAGGAGATTTCCTTCTTAATTCACATTTATTGTATTTTTTTTTTCATGTTGGTGTACAACTACAGGTAACTAAAATCTTTTTTTTTTTTTAATTTTCCAAAAAGTTATAAAAAAACATTTCTTTTTTTTTTTGCAGAAGAAAAAAATTATTCATATTTTTTCTTTTTTATTTTTCAAATAAAAAACTCGGAAAATTTTACAAATTTTTTTTAGTTTAGGAAAAAAAAATTAAATTTAATTTTAAAAAAAAATCAAATTTAAAAAAAAAAATTTATGAATTATTAAAAACAATTAGTTAAACAGTTTAAATTGGTTTTTAATTTAAATTTAGTTAACTGGATTGTTTATAATATGTGGTTCAGTTCATTAACCATTTAAATGGTTCAAATTTTTTGTGGTTCAATGCAATTCAGTTTGAGAATATGGTTCAATTAATTGTATTTTTGCACACCCCTAATTTGATGGGCGTCCTTCTAAAGAAGGTGATGCTGACATTCAGAAAGACACATATGTGGTGAAATTCAAGACGAAGTTAACCACAATGAAAGAAATTCTTGATGAGATCCATACACTATTGAATTTAGACAACACAAATTATCAAGAGGGGCAACATTTAATGGAAAAATTAGAAATTAATAAGAATGAGAAGGATGAGCCATATCAAAAATTGGGCAAGGAAGAGATCACCGAAGAAGATTTTCATTATTAAAGATAAACTACAAGCTGATTTGGATGGTGCTCGTATGAAGATAACTGACTCCACCAATCAAGCATTTAATAAGGTTAAAGCATAAATAACTTTCCTTCATCTTGACTTGGACCTAGGTGTGCTTTACTTATTAAAGGTTGTTTGGGATGGAAGGTTAGTTAATTATAAAGATGAGCTTGGAGATATCCTACCTTCAGACACAAGATAAGAAACTTATGTGGAGCACGATGTTGTCCATGTTTCTAATTGTGAAAAGAGTTTCGTCCATGAGGAAGACGAATCCATCCCTCAAAACCATTAGATATTTTTATACATGACCATCTTGGAGGGCGTGCAAAACGGGCTACTGCACAGGGCCTCAAATTTTTCAGGGTTAAGTTATAACTAAATAGGGCCTCATACAAATATTTGCTAGAATAAATGGTGATTATATAGGGTCTCTATTTTTTTTCCATGGTCAAACTGTGATTAACCTATACAGGGTCTCCAAAAACTTGAGACGGCTACGTTGTTATATGTATCTTGCTATTTGAATTTTGTTTGTTTAATAACTCTCTTATTAGGGATTTTGATTAATTTACTATTACTCCTTTGAGAGTTTTTCATTAATTAAACTTTATGATTTTAGTGAGTTGTTTTTGGAAACATCCTAGAATTGGGACAATCCTAGATTTCATTAATTTTGTTTTTGGAACTTTATGATTTCATTAATTAAACTGTATAATTTACTATCTGAGTATATTGTCACCTTCTTTCTTATCCATTGGGACCATCCTAGAATTGCACCTTCTTGCAGCCCTCTGTGGGCAATATCTTATTCTTTGTTGAGCGGTTAGGCCATGTACTTGAGTCATGTTTCATTATCTTTGCTTACAAAAATTTGTGTAATTTTAATAAGTTATAAATCATGAAGAACATCAAGGTTAGACATGGGTTAGAAATTTGGTTAAGATTTAAAGGAATTGGCGAGTTATACCTTCCTCGATAAAATGTTTTTGTCTCCAGGTGGGTGTGTCGATCTCTATTGGAAACATGGCGTCGACATTATAAACCATCTCGAAGGGTGTCTCTTTAGTGGATAAGTGGGGCATCATTTTTAATGCCATAAAAACTTGTGTAACTGTTAATACCGCATGATATTTCCTCATTAAGCTTCTTTTTGATACCACATAGGATGACCTTGTTAGCAGACTCAATTTGTTTATTGGCTTGGGGATGCATGGATGAGACAAATTTTGTTTGTATCACAAGCATATGGCATAATTCCACCATGTTAGAGTTGGAAAAATAGGTTTCGTTGTTTGATACAATAAATTTGTGAAGCTTAAACCTACAAATTATTTGCTTCCAATGGGAACACCTTACTTTTCTGCCATGATCTTAGATCCTGTCTCTGTCTTGATCTATTTGGTTAAATAATCCACACCGACGAGCAAGAATATCAGTTTCCCTTATGCCATGGGGAAATGACTTAGGATGTCCACAACTTACTGATAGAATGGTCAGGGGAATTACAAAATGAATAACTTTAGGTGGGGCGTGATGTAATTTTGAGTGCCTCTAGAATTTGTCACACTTGTTGACATAATCAACATTGTCTTTCATCATGCATAACAAGTAATACCAAGCCCTTAACAATTTGTGAGCCAATGCCCTTCATTCAATATTGCACAAGCCTTCATGCATCTTCGTCAATAGAATGGCTTTTTCATTATCACATAGTCACCTTAGCTTGGGAAGGCCTTACCCATCTTGTACATCTTTGTGAAAATATGGTGTACTTCGCTACTAATCCCCATATCCTCTTTGATTCATCTTTGTCTATGGGGAGTTCGTCCTTTATCAAATATTGCATGAGTGGTACCATCCAAATTTTAGTTACAAGGATGTCAATAGAATTAACCATTTCATTATTTCTGCTAGGAATGACAAACGTCTCTTGTGTGATAATCTTGTTAAGGTCGGGCTTTTTAGTATTTGAGAGACTGGACTATAACTCAACTTGATAATTTTCTTTCCTAGTTATTTAGACTACCTTTAAAAATTTGAAATGTTTTTATAAGCCTTGTACCTTATGGATGTACAAAATGAAACGTGCCTTCTTTGTTTGATAATCGCTCACAACCTATATTGTAACCAGTTGGGAATCACTTATGGTTCTGGTATTCAATGCGCCTAGCTCTTTAAGGTCAACGCGCCATAAATGATAAGTTTCACACACAAGAGGCTTTCTCGTTGGAGGGGAGTATAACTTGACCAAGAAGTAGGCCGACATCTAAGATTTTATAATTCTCATGGATAGGGAGTGTATGTCTTTAATAGTTCGACATATGACAAGACAATCCTTTCGTCCAAGTTTAGTTTCTTCAATACATGGAGAACCAAGAAATTCATTTTCACGATAAATATATGTCCATGAAAATAAGGCCTCAATTTCCTTGATATGATTACAAATGATGACGTCAACCTTTCTATCTTATCATATCTCAATTATGCACCTTTGAACACATTACTGACAAAATAAATTGGTTTTTTGTTGCCTTCTTATTCTTGGACTAGCACTGAACTCATGGATGAGGATGCATATCCCTAAGGGGATTTTGTTGCATGTCCCTAACATTTGCAGGGGGAGCACCTCGAATACAGTTATTTTTTTGCTTGTCTTATCACTTTCGTTTATTATCATTTATTAAGTCTCTCTTATGACTACACATCTTTTGAATCAAGGTTGAAATTGATTCGTTGTTTATTTTAGCATGCATGAAACAATGGTTAGGTTTGAACTTGATTAATATGTTTTTACTCAATTACATTAGTAGGTGGAATAAAAATTATATGTGTTTTTTATTCAAGTTAGGTGCAAAGAAAAATCTCAAAGTACTTTTAAAACCATGGAAATTTGAGATTTTGTGTGTTTGATTCGAATCAATCAAATTAAACACACATTCTGATTCAAATCAAATCCAACAGGGGTGAAGCAATACTTTTTAAACAATTTGATTCGAATCAAGTTTTATACATGACTCGAATCAAGCAATTCTCTGTGGGCATCTTGGTGGGTTTGAAGGTCATCGTATCTCCGATGGGGGGTGTGAAATTATTCTTGTGTTATGAGAGGATTCAGATCCCCTAGTGTCACGTTCCTTCAAATCCCAGGTCTTCTTCTTGGCATTTATTTATTTATCTTTTATGCCACATTCAACACGCGTCATAATCTCTTCCATGAAATCGACATGTTTTTGTGCGAGAGAGACATTGAAGTGTCCAATTTTAAGTCTCTTTAAGAAAGCTCCCATTAACATCTCTTGGATGGGATGAACCATTTTAATGGTCCTTTCATTGAACCTAGTTAGGTACTCTCCTAGGGATTGGGAATGTTCTCGGTGAACATTAAACAAGTTGGTCGTTGAGGCCTTTTGTGTGTTTGCTTGGAATGAATTGGTGAATAATATTTCTAGAGAGGTCATGGTAGATGGTCAAAGAGAACCTAGGTTGGTTCATATACTATCTCATCGCCGCCTCCTTAAGTGCTTTGGAAAAATTATACACTTTAGGGAGTTAATGACGCCTATTATCTCCATTTCAATGTTGATGGCAGTGATATGCTCTTGTGGGTTGCTTTCCATCAAAGGTTACCAGCGACGAAGGCTTGAAATTCTATTGTATTAGTACGTTCGAGAATTCTTTAGTGAGGGTTTAGGGATCCACTATTTTTGTACCCTCCGGTTAATCGACCTTTTGACGTCGTTTGTGAATATACAAAATATTGTCTTGTAGGGTATTGTAGTAGCGACATAAATCTTCCATTGCGACATGCATCTATACTATGGCTTCTTAATCATTGCTGCTACTACTAGTGGAACGTCTCACCATTATGGAACACTAATCATGTCAACAAATGTTTCAGATAAGAGTGTGGCAGGGGTTAGTTTTAACGCGCTCACGATGGACGCTAGTTGTACTTTTGGTGAGTACAATATATGATATCATGTGTGTGATAAGGTATGCAAGAAGACTTTTTAGATGTGATGTGTAAAACGTGAATGATTTGCTCAACTGCCTAGTTGATTATTTATAGACGCGGACTCTGATGGAGAAGGTAGTGGAAAGACTGATTCTTACACCTATGAAAATAGGTTACATGTCTCATGGTATGAATCGTTAAAGAAATGACTGACTAAGATGAGTTACCCTATTATGTTGGAAGTGAGACTAGTTCAATACTTTAGTTATTCTTTGACTTGGTCTAATTATGTTCGTTTAGGATGTGGCATACCACGTCTTCCACGAGAGGGTGTGGGTCAAGTTGGATCAGGTACTCGCAAGCAGCCTCGCCATTTTTCGCAAAGATACTCGCTTTATTGCTAAAATATTTGAGAGTTGGTGGGTCGAGCCCTTTGGACCTTTATCAAAGATATTTTAGTCCACATTCCCTCAAGTACAAAACTTATAATGGCGATGTGATTCAAGTAGGAGATTTCAATCCAGCTATATTGCCGTCAGTTACATATGATTATTCAATTAATCAGGTACTTTATATTTTTTTGTTTGAATTTTAAATTTAAAAACAATTAATATATGAATTTAAATTTTAAGCCATTCAATTAAGATTAGGCGATCTAGATACACTTATTTTATGTTAGTCACAGAGACCTAGAAATACTATGAATAATTGTCCAATAGATTAGTGATTACATGCCTCTAATCAAATGACACTACATTGTCACACTTTTAAGATAATTTTAAAAACATTTCATAAAATATTTTAATCGTTATGATTTAATTAAATACATGTGTAAAAGTGTTTGTACTCTTTTTACATAAAAATTAAATAATAATAATAAAAATTTCAATCAATCATTATTAAAAAATAATTCAATCAAACCTCATCTAGCACATTATTTTTAATGAATGATTTACAAGTGCTTTATCCAAACACTTGTAAATTTCAATGTACCACCTAATCCAAAAACATGAAATGGAGCAATAGATTTTTGTACTATATCCATAGAAATCAATGCAACCTATGATGCAATATTGTTTAATAGATAGATGTTACCTTTAAGTGGAAAATATCCTCTTTTGTGAAGCTGATCAAAGTTAAGATATCCCAACATGCCACAACCACTAGGAGTAAACAACTTGAACTCAGGAATATTGAATTCCTCAGCAACTTTATATGTAAAATTCATCACACCATCAGAAACTATGCAACTAACAGGAGGCACATCACTGTTTTCTGAAGAAACAAGCTTTGCTATAAGACCTCTGAATGAAACCAACCCACCAACAGGCATAGCTATGCACAAATCTGGTAAGTCCATTATTCCTCGTTGGTTTTCTGGTGGCAATCCATCAGATATGGTCTCAAATCTAAAATCTGGAAGACCCTTTAAGGAATTTGGGCCATTAGATTTCATCAAACGATCAAAGTTGAATTTTGTGTGGACAAAGGATATGTGGAAGCCACTGTGATGGAGGAGTTTTGCTAGTTTTAGCATTGGGTTTATGTGACCTTGTGCTGGGAGAGGAACACAAACTGCATGGGGCTTTGGTGGATTCATTTTGTTATTCATGGTTTTTCAACCTCAACATTTGAGTGCATAAAAATTCATGGTTAGTGTTACTTATATATTTGATTAATATTCTTGTTTTAACTTTAGAACGAGGTGAGTTGAACCTGAATTAGCATAGTTGTGGGGACATTTTATACGATAGAAAAGAAAAAGACATGTCAATAAATACAAATAGATGATATAAGCAATGCAGGCATTGAATATAGAAATAAGTGGCATGTCAATGAATGAAATCTTTAGTGGGACTGAAAATCAACGAAAGTTTCCATATTCCATTAAAAATGAGAGAGGAAGAGAGTTTAAAATGAAATAGGTTCTTGTAGGAATGGATAAGTATGACATGAATATCCACCATTCATTGACAATGAGAGATGAAGAGTTACAATCAAATAAAGGGGAAAAAGGATATCTAAGCGTGGAGACTTTGAAAACATGAGGCAAGATTAATAAGTTTTTGTAAATTAGGGTTTTTTTAAAATTTATTTATTTGATTTTTTTTTAATAGCAAAATAAAATTTATAAAATTAAGTGTAAGTATACAAGATAGGTTATTAGATCGCACAATGAGTGTTATACTATCCACCAACAAAAAGAGAAAAAGTTATACAAGAAATAAAGATAAAAAAACATTAAAAAAAACAAAAAAAAAAAATCCAAGAGAACAACACATAAAAGGATATCAGACAACTAAAAATCTCTCCCCAAGTTTCAGGTTAGATCTCAGACCACTGAAACCACCATCGACATATCAAAATTCATCAAGAAAAGCACTAAAAATCTCAAACCAAAATCATTCCCAAAATCACTTCAAAGCGCTCTATCCACTAAATTAGAGGATAGGGTTCTAAAGTCAGTCACAAAAAATACACGAGTTGTTGAATCACAAAAAAATATTAACATTGCAGATCATCCAAATACACTTGACTACCGTTGATAATTTATTGAGAAAGGAGTTTGTGTGAATTAGGATATGTTTGAAATGATTTATATGATATTATCTCCTAACATAAGTATTTAAGTATTTGTGAGATTGTTTTAGAGAGATTGTGAAAGCAAACTTATATTGTATTTATAAGTTGTTTCTATTTATTCTTATAAGTTTACTAATATAGTTTATGAAAACAACTTAAAACAAATATGAAATTAAACATTTCACCCTTACGATTTATTCAATTTTAACTCGGTGTTATCTACTAGTGACACTTTGTCATACTAATATTCGTTTTAGTAGCTTTAATAGTTTTTTAGATAGATTTTTTAATTAACATCGCATGAAATTTAGCAAACTATAAGACATGAAACAATTTTGTAAAGTCTCATCTCATTGCACCTCAAATCACTCTAATCAGACATCTATATGGCATTTGTACATGTGGATTTTAAGGTGGCGAAAGCGGAAGGAGAAAGCCACACAAAAGCATGAAGAAGATAAAAAGCATTCCTGTATAAACCACCCTATGATCATAAAGGATCATGGCACGATGGATGTCTATGCTAGAAAAAGAAAAAGTTAGTGAAAATCATTCCAAGTAAATTAAATGACAAATGGTGGCACGATGGGGGAAAAGTTTGGCTTCATCTACCTTTCACAGAAACACCCGACTTTGAGCATGACACACTGCCAGCAAAGGTCACAAAAGTTTATTTCTATTTTGGTAACTTTCTGTTACTCTTTGAATCCAAAATTCAAGCCAAGTTGAAATGCAAGATACTTTAGAAAAAAAGTTGTCGTTGTAAAATCGAAGGAAAACAACACACATTTGAAGCAACTAAAGATATTAAATGTGAAGGTACCTGGTTCTTGCTTCTTAAAATTGGAAAGAATAACGAACAAAAGCATATCTTTATTTGGGCACAAATGAGATACACCATTCAAAACACATATTCTGATTTTCCACCCAATTTGTAAGCTTCTCTATCACATTAATGAAATATAATCTAAAAATATGTTTTTATATAAGGTATATAATATCTTATAAGTCAGTTTTGTTAAATTGAATTAGATAACACAAATGAAAATCCAACGTATTAGAGTATATTCAATGTCCATTGGATCATTCACGATCATTCGGATCAAGTTCCATATATCAAATCCTGGATATAAGTGGATATATTGAAAGTACCACATCAAATGAAACGTGACTTTAAAAAGTGTTTATATAAAGACACAAATTTCAATTAGTCCCAACATAAATCCTAACATGCATTTCTCTTGATGCTGCCTGCAGCTTGGTCTACACAACAAACACTGACATATATACATGGTTGCATTAATACTTGCAGAAACATTTGCAGTTCTTGTCAGCATAGCGGAGAAAAAAAAAATCAACCTGCAAAGGTTGTTTTTACTTTTCATGTAATGTTTGTAATTCAGCTTTGGAACATATATAGATAGGTTTTTTGTGGGAAGGGAATGAATGGTGTTTTGACTTATCTTTTGACAAAAACAACTAGAGAAAATCCAGCTGGAATTACTTATAGGGGTCTACTGGCAAAGATGCATGAGGAAATTAAAAAGATTAACAGAAGCAGATCATGCAACAACAGCATCTTGCACCATAACTTCCACAGTAAAATTATTGCCCGGGTTGGATTCCGTCACTAACTATTTATTTTCCATGTTTCTTTACCTAGTGCTTTAATGGTTATACTTCCTTTGAACTCACAAGTAAAAATAACTTTATGCATATTGCAGGATTTTCTTTTATCATCATCTGAGAAATTTGATGTTTCTACAACAATATTCACATTGTGATCATGAGGAGGATACATATTTAGCGTCTATTTGGTTGAGATGTGGATTTCTATGTTATCTTAACAATAATTGTCTATAGACAGAAAAACAAATAAGTCAAGATATTCACTCTCCACTAGCTAAAGTCATCAGAATCCTATTCTTCATCTGACTCACCAGCAAAATAGAGTTAGCTGAAGTTTACGTACACTTTTGATTAACTATTTCTTATCAATCCATTCATAACTTCTAAGCCTCATTTTTGCATTCATTGCCTCTACCGTTCTTCATATCTTTAAACAAGAAAAGCAAAATATTACAATGGCAAGTAAGCAACAAAGATGCAACCATTGTGGAATACTACTATTTATTCCACTAGATGTCCAAGCTTTTAAGTGTTCAATGTGCAATGGCATCACACATGTTCAACCCACAGGTCCATTAAATCAAGCCTACAACTCTCTTAATCATATTGCAGGTCTTTTTAGAGGCTTCATGAATACTATAACAACTAGTTCAGCAATCAACAGCAATTCAGGTAATTATGGAACAAATCATTTTGGGTATTATCCTCGGCCTCAGCCACAAAGGCCTTTGAATCCTCCTTCCCCATATGGTTCAAAAAGGGCAGTTTTGTGTGGAATCTGCTACCATGGGAGGAGTTACAGGCTTAAGGGCTCCATCAATGATGTGAAGTGTATGAAATATTTTCTGATTAAGGAGTTTGGGTTTCCAAGTGACTCCATTTTCATGCTCACAGGTACACCACCTTTCTCATATCACCTTTCTCATACTTTATAAGAACATTGAGTTCTTTTTGTCGGTGTTTCTTATGAACCAAGTTTCTGATCTATTAGTACTATGTATTGCAATGTAAGATCTCTTCATTCTAGATATGAACATTGAAAACTTACCTGCAGATGATAAGGAGGAGAGAAATCCACTGAAAATCCCAACAAAATATAACATTCAAATGGCTTTAAGGTGGCTGGTTGAGGGTAGCAAATCAGGCGATTCACTGGTATTCCATTACTCGGGACATGGCACACAGGAAGTGAACATGAATGAGATTGACCATAGCTATAGGTATAATAATGCAATTAGTCCTGTTGATCATGAGCTCAAGGGGAAGATACTGAATGATGAGATTAATGCAACAATTGTTAGGCCACTACCATTTGGTGCTAAACTTCATGCCATCATTGATGCATGTCACAGTGGGAATGTTCTGGATTTATCATTTGTGTGCAAGATGAACAGGTCAGTCCTAAGAACAACGATTACTTAGTGAGAGTGTTGAGTGTTAATACTCTCTTCTTGGAACTGAATTTGTATCAACAGGGAAGGGTATTATACATGGGAGAATCATACAAGTTCAAGAAATTATAAAGACACAAAAGGAGGGGTAGCAATTTGTATTTCAGCTTGTGAAGATGGTCAAGTCTCTGTAGATACCTCTGTTAGTAATCATCTTTCCCTTTCTATATATTTTTTTTTCTTGTTTTAAGATACGTTTGGATTGCTAGTATAAAAGCAATCCAAACACAGAGAAAGAGATTGATGAATTTATTTGTGGTTTGGTATAGATAGGCCTTAAGTGGCAAAGAAGTTACAGGTGCCTTGACTTATAGTTTCATACAAACAGTGCAAAATGAACCTGGGTTGACTTATGGTCACTTGCTTAGTACTATGCGTTCTACCATTCATGGGACTAAAACAGGCATAGTTACTCTAAATGGACCAATCGCTTCACTCTTAAATAGACTTCTTGGCCTACGCATCAAACAGGTATTATTCATACTCACACTCATCATAAATTTCATATGATAGAAATCTATTTTTACTATTAAATATTAAGTTGATGCTACAAAACTGTTTGTAATTGGATTTGCAGGAGGCACAATTATCATCCTCCGAGTTGTTTGACATGTATAAGAAGCAGTTTATACTATGATATGGTATATTCTTATTACAACATAATGAAACATTGGAGATTCTTGAGTGCCACTTTAGGTTGTAACATCTCTTGATAATGTTGTATGTTTCTCTCTATAATTTGTATTTGATTATCAATTCTATATTTCAAGCATAATCTGTTGCTGTCTAGTAAAATTGGAAAATGGTACAGATATTCCAATTCCAATTCTAGAAAAATGTTATCTGTTCTGTTGTAACAAATTCTTAGACTTACTATATGCAACATTTAAAGCAAATATGATGAGACATGCGCTTTAAAATGTACAGGGGCCATTAGGGTAATCTTATATATGCAGGTGCAAAATTATTAGCATAATCCAATAGGGTTGAATATTATTTCTTACAGGATATATGCACAAAATGAGAACAGTGTGGCACCTCATCAACAGAGGTTTATCTTTCCTTTCCTTTCAAACTACCTTTACTTTGAAGGTAGTCGGTGTAAGAAGAGAACCATAGTCGCATATTTCCTCCACATCAACAGCTATTGATTTTCTCTAGGAGAGAGGGAGGTCAGAAGACAAAAAGCACACTCAACTCATAAGTTTTTTGACTCTGCGCTCAGCAAAGCTTGCATCCTTGTTCTGTGGTTCAAGAACAAGAGCATGCTTGAAATCTGCAAACATAAGAAAAAGAGAGAAAAGGGAACTTCATTAAGGATAAACTATCTAATACTTAGACAGATGTGTTTGTGCCTCAACCAACCATTTTTCATTACTTTGCAGGAACTAAAAAAATATTTAAGCTTACACAAAATTAAAAAAAAAAAAAAAAAAAAAAAAAAAAAAAACTAGCAGAAGCCGAATACATTTACATAAAACTTGCTCACCTTCAAGAGCCTCCTTATACTGTCGCAGTGATTCTCTAGCAGTTCCACGTCTCAGATATGCCTTCACATTCTGCATGGAAATTAAACACTATTTTTAGTACCACAGATTGTAACACCTCAAAATATGAGGAAGACTCCATTTGTGGAACCAGTTGTTATTTAGTGTAAAAAATAATAATTAGACATTAAATATTATAATAGAAAATAAATGTTTCAAAGCCAGTGTCATATGCCCATCTTCTCACCTTCTTGTCAAGCAATATTGCCTTACTGCAGTCCTCTTCTGCTAGCTGAAAGCTGCATAAGTTAACAGGTGAGAAAAACAATGATTGTGAGGGCACTTGTTGACAGACAGGAAAAACCTCATACCATCCTAGTTTTAACAAAGCAGCTGCTCGGTTGCAGTAGTAAGTTGCATTTGTCCCATTCAATTCAATAGCTTCAGTATAGTAAGAGACTGCCTTATCCCATTTCTTTTCTTTAAATGCTGCATTTCCCTGCAACGCATTTTTAATAGCTTAATTCAAATTATCCAAGCCCAGTTTATGACATATAAAGCACGCTAGATCAAGAAATAAATACTAAATGATACCAAGACAGTTTCTGGGTTACTCGTTAATAAAATTTGAACAAAAATAATCAGGAATTGTTTCATGAATAATTACCATAGATTTCCATATATAATATAGGACTATATAATGGCATCATCACTTATCCGCTATATTTTTTAACTGGGTAAAAGGAGAAAGAGACTGGCATTTTTAGTTAAGGGGATAAATCCAATTGTACTTTAAATCGGCATCAACAAAGGTTAGATATAATTGAAATCAGCATGGCAATTCCACAGGGTCTGGTCCCTATAGATTACTAACAAGGAATTGAAATGGTTCATTATAAATAACTGAAGAAAAAATAGATGGAAGATAATGGGCTTTTTACAAGAAAGTAGTGTTAATTTTATTAGATACTCGCAGATTACATTCGGATAACTGAGCTGACAAACGTAGAAGAAATAATATCCTGCTGAAAAATGTACAGAGAAAACTAACCTTATCCTTTAAAAGTTCAGAAGGTTCCCTGTTTCCATTGATATTTGGTAACGGAATGGAATGGAAGCCAGAGCTGGCTTGCTTTTGAAGAGATGCATACATATCCAAGATCGTGTCTAGAAGAAATTTGTCAGTTCCATGTGGTGAGATGAATGAAACAGAAATACAACAATCATCATGATATCCTAACGGAATCGTAACCTGGAAATAATGTATAAGCAATACATAAGTCCAACAAAGTTTTAGAGCAATAAATAAAAATTGAGAAAAGAAAAAAATATTACTCTAACTAAATGATATCAAATTACCTGACAACACCCAGACATACTAGCAATGCTGGATAATGCAAAAGTTTTATCATTGAACTCAGAACAAAAACTTTTCTTTGCATTGAGCTTTAGTGGAATGTCTGCTACAGAGGGAATAACTAGTATTCCACCATCCTGTTGGACAATCAAAACCAGAAGATAGTAGGGTAGATGGATACATAGACTAGACTTGTTTAAACTATTTTGGATACTTCTTTTTTATAATCAAAGATCTAGGTTATCTTGCAAAATATACATGCATTGAAGATAATCCTATTGTGCACAGGTGAGATAAGTCTTGCATCATGCACAAATTAGTTTGCACTATTGGATCAAATGAGATATGATGGGACTAATTATCCAATGGTAAAAAAACACGTATGCATGGTTCAAGACTATTTTACTTGTGCACATTAGGCAAAGCCGTGTATTGAAACTCCCTATGAAGACTATTTTACTTGTGCACATTAGGCAAAGCCGTGTATTGAAACTCCCTATCAAGACTATTCAAAAGTTCACAAAAAAATATTGTCATACTGGGCTGCTGGCCTGTCTATTTTCCAGTTTTCTTCTAATCTAATTTATAACAACTTAAAAAGGGTTCCTTACCATAAAACAATTTGAACAAGGATTGTACAAAACGAACAGACAAGTACCTTTAACAGGCTTTGAAGTGCACCGCGCATCTCAGTCCGGACTTTATACAAGGCTTTTATATTATCATGTGTAGCACTAATGGCTTTAATAACATTATTAGGCACACCACCGCGTAACCTATGTTTGACTGATTTAACCCATTCTTCATAATTGGCTTTAAATTCATATCTGAACAGATGAAACACATTTGTCACATACATAAATGGCTGTCAACAAAAAACAATGATGCAACATATTCTATCCAAACTAAATAACTACATAAACAAGAAATTTCGACACACTGCATGGCATGCTGTATAGTAGAGAGAATTACCTGTTAATTGCAAAGGACATTTCATGTGTCTAAGAACTTTTCAAAAACAAAATTAGAAAAATATTCCAGGGGCGGGCATCCCCGGTAATACATGGGATCCAAACAGCCTATATGATACCAGGACTAAATAAAGAAAAGAAAATTTAGGCCACTGGAAACAAAGAAGTGATAGAAATGAAATCTTTTCCGAAAAATTAGATGAAATCTTTTCCACTTAATTCCTTAGTCCTTACTCGTGCACCTTCATCTTCACTACCATATAATTTTTCTATTTTCAAAATGACAACTATTTCAACATACAGTACAGAGCCATCTATTATAATAAATCAAATGATATTGTTAAAACTGAATATTATATTTCAGTATGAAGAGTATACGGATACTAGTCGCTTTATAAAGAGTACTCTAACCTCATTAGGTTTAACTGAAGGTCCAAATATAAATTACTACTAACAGCATTAAAAATAACAATAGTAAGATATAAATTATTTACAACAGATATAACTTTATGTTATAACGTTAAATTGAATACCTTTGTAATGAAAGCATAACCGAAGAGAGTGTTTTCAATATAGATGTTCCATTTTGTTGGTGTGCTGATTGCTCATGAAGCCTTAGACTGGGCACTTTTGAAACAATATACTCACAAAGATTCATATGCTTTGGAGCTTGATCTGCAAAACCAAAATGACCAAAACATTAAATAGCTAAACAAATTCCTTTAGTTTGGTAATTTTTTTTAACGATCCACTTTTGTCTTACAGAATATTTGCATTATAACAATCAATTTAACTAAATCTCAAGGACAACAAATTGGTCTTAAGAGACCCAAAAACTTACATCCCGACATACTCTCGATAGTTTTACTAATGACATGAATTGTCTTCTGTGTAGCATCTTTGGATAATTGAAAGAGATCATCGGCAAATACGATACACCTTGACCGTTTGGTATCCACTGAATTCGATTGAAGTAAGACATGTCCAACACGATGTAGGATAGTTGGATCGCGGGCAAACCATCCTAAAACGCAATTATGCAAAGAAGTAATCAGCAATCTAAGAAAATATAGTGAAACATTTATTCAAAAAATGTTAAAAATATTTGAGTCCCATTCACCTCACTATGCGTAATTTCTTATTAACTTAATCAATTTTTCAACTGAGATGGCAGACCAAGACCTGGAGCATATGTACAGAAGATATTCAACCTAAGAAAGCACTGCCAAACCATATATTGTGCTATGGAACTAGTCAAATTTTTAATATGTGTATCTAATTGCTCTATTCTTAAAGCAAGAGCCACAAGGATAAGATGATGCAGAATATAAAGATTTGAAACATATAATTTATGACCAATCATAATCATAGGAAAAACAGCACAAAATTATGCCTCTTACCAATGGTGTCTAAGCTTTGTGCATTTGGAAAAACTCCAATGGTAGATACAGCCCCGTGGGATGGTCTAAAACCAAAAATACCACAGAGTGATGCTGGAATTCTCACGCATCCTGTAGTATCAGTACCTGCAAAGACGCAATAACATTCCATGTTCATATAAATGTTAAGATACTAGAATCAAGCAAAACGTTGTCAAGGCCAAGACACTGTAATTGCAAGTGCTCATTAAGTCTATCCTAGATTTAAAAAAGAAACGGGACTATCAAAGAGATCACGATAACAACAAAAATTGAAAACAATTCTTTAGAACATGGTCAAGATGGCATTTCCCTCACTACCACAAAGTCTAATAGTACTAACTAAATTCAAAGTTTAAATGTATGAGCTCCAGAAAGTTGAAATATTGTTAGATATAACTATTATTACCATATTAGCATGCAGGGATGGACCCATAAAGTTTATTAAATTCATATATAAATTTGTAACACAAAGAGTATAATATATTTTATATACATCATAACTTTCAAGCAATTAGAGGTAGAAATTATAGATACGACACAAACCCACCAATGGCAAAGTCAACAAGCCCCGCAGCAACTGCTACTGCTGATCCACTAGAAGACCCACCCGGAACACACGACGGCATCTTAGGATTAGTTGGAGTTCCATAATACTTGTTCTCACCCGAAAACCTGAGATAATAACACCTTAAGTGAATCACATGCCAACAATTGTTTCAGATAACCACACAGACATAAAAAATTTCAAAAGGAATCCTAACCCAAAAGAGAATTCATCCATAACAGTCTTGCCAACACAAGTAGCCCCATTGAAGAGCAGAGCAGTCACAACAACTGCAGTCTTCTCTGCTTCCTCATGCGTTCTCTTCCATAAAGGATTTCCAAACCCCGTCACATAGCCCTTTATATCAAATCTGAAAAACCCCAACAATAGAAACCTCAACAACACACCCAGATAAAAATATCACATACTGCAAATTTTCTCTTCAACCCCAAGAAACCTAAAACATAAAAAAAATATGATCTTTTTGACTCAACAAACACTAAAATGAACCAATGCTTAGAAACCATTAACAACAACAACAACAAATACTAATGATTCTTGCTTATTTAGTTTGAGGAACGAACACATCGCTTATGGCAAAGGTGAGAGAAGAGAGCATTTGCTTGGCTGACGGAGGAGGAAGTTGAGGGAAAGGAAGTAGCTCAAAGCGTTCAATGAAAGCACCAAAATCTTGTTTAGGAGTGTTTCGACGGCGTCTTCTACGGCGAGTTTCCGACAGAACTGCGATCCCGCCGGCGAGTCCTATTCCGACTATTAGCCATAGCTTGGGATTGGAGGCGTGTTGTTTGATGAGATTCAATGATTGCGACATGGTGATCGGTCGGAGAAAATGCGTGGAAATGGAGAAATGGGGTTTGGAAGAAGAGAGAATGGGTTTTGGAAGGGTTTTACTTTTACGAGAAGAGTTGAGAATCTAAGGTTCGTGACGGCTTCAATTGCTTGCTTCAGTCTTTAATTGGAAATTTTAAAATTTAAAATAATTTGTTTTTCTTACACCACTCTTTTTATTAAAAAAATTAAAAACACAGTAAAACTCTTTATATTAATACTCGATAAATTAATAAACTCTTTAAAATAATAAATTCGACCGGTCCCGACTTGAGTCAATGTAAAAAATTGAAAAACTCGATAAAATAATAAGATAATAATTTTTCGGGAGATCCCTTTATAATTTTCGGTCCCAAGAAAATCATAAATTAATAATTCATACAAACTGAAAGAAATATATTACACTCTATTGAAATATGATTCAATAGTTGTATGTTTTCCTTTAAGAATACATTGAACACATTTGTTCCTCTTATTTACATTTACTATACTTCAAAAG
This sequence comes from Vicia villosa, assembly GCF_029867415.1. Taxonomy (NCBI): domain Eukaryota; kingdom Viridiplantae; phylum Streptophyta; class Magnoliopsida; order Fabales; family Fabaceae; genus Vicia; species Vicia villosa. Next base: position 145,882 of record NW_026705405.1, on the reverse strand, counting down.
TCATTATTGATTTCCAATGCATATGAATACAGTAGTTACTAATTTACGTTGAGTCCCAAGATTCGTTGCAACGTAATTCTAAGAGGCATAGACTAATTTTACTTTTTGTTTGGTATGTACAGTATAATTACTTAAAAACTCTTTAAGTTAATAATTATTAATTTATCGATAAATTAATAACTCTCTAAATTAATAAATTTCTTCGGTCCTAACAATATTAATTTAAGGAGTTTCTACTGTATTATCATTTTTATTTTAGGCAAAATACCCTGTTTGGTCCCTTAAGTATGCCCTTTGGTTCACTTTGGTCCCTCAATTAATTTTCGTGCCATTTTGGTCCTTTAAGTTTCTAAATGTATTCACGTTTGTCCTTCCGTTACTAAAACGTTAGCCAAAGGTCAGAAAAAGCGTCCAGATGGCAAATTGTGTGATGACGTGGTCAAGAGGATTCCAGATGGTATAAAAATGCTTACGTGTACACATAATGATATTGCTATCCTCAATCAACCCTCATAGTAGCAAAACGAAGAAGGAGAAGTGGACGGCGACTGCGAACAAGAGAAGCTGAATACGAAGAAGGAGAAGGAGCGATTGCAACGAAGAGGAAGCACGGACGATTGAAGACGAAGGCACTATACCAGGTAAGTATTTTCTGCACGTTATTAGGTATTGTTATAATTTAGGGTTTAACTAGATTTAGGGTTTTGTTTATTTAGGGCTTTCTGTAGATTTAGGGTTGAAATATTGTTAATGAACTGTGTTAGGTGAGCATGGACGAAATTCTGGAACTGAAAATTCACCATGGTGGTCATTTCGTTGACTCTGATTTTAGTGTGTATGAGGGAGGCGTGGTTGATAAGTTGAAAGTAGATGCTAATAAGTGGAGTTATTTTGAGTTAGTAGGTGTTTTGAAAGAATTAGATTATAGGGACTTTGAGAAAATGTATTACAAGGATCCGCAATTTGGTATGAATGCGCTAGTTGATGACACAGGTGCTTTAAAAATTGCAGAACTCTACAGGGTGCACCAAAGTGTTGACATTTACATTGAACACACACTGTCTCAACCTGATTTTTATGATGGACCAGTGGATGATGTTGTTGTTGAGCTTGTAGATGAGGTTGAAGAGTTTCTTAATCAGTTACATGATGAAATAGCTGATAAATTGAATAAGATGAATGCTGACAATGTTGTTGTGGAAGAAGGGGGAGTTGGGTTGAATGGTGATAATGTTGTAGAAGAAGGAGAAGTTGGTTTGAATGGTGGAAATGTTACTGTTGAAGAAGGAGATGCTAATATAACTAGAGGAAATATTGATGAGGAAGGAAGAGCTGACTTAGTTTCAAACAATATTGAAGGTCAGTAACAACATGGGTGAGGTTTATGAAGAAAGTGATGATGATAGTGAGGATGAGAACTTTCAGTATGATAGTGCCCTTGAGGTTCATTTGAGGATGAATCTGATGATTATGATGACATAGATGAAGATGAACTTGTTGATCTCATGTTTTTCCTTTTTTTCAATTATACTATAGAGAGAAAAAATCCAACATATTTTTACATTGTTAACTAATTACAAACGCTAAATCTCGCTTTTAGTTTTAAAATATTGATATAACATTATAGAATATAATAATTTTATTAAATGATTATGTAAAATTTATTTATATTGACAGTACACTACTTTTAACTTTTACGGGAAATTATATTCTTCTTGTATTAGTTAGTTGTTCACAAGCCTATTTTGGCAAACATAATGTGAATAATGGTGAAAATAGGTTGGGTCGAATTAGTCTTTGTCAAGTCTGACCTATTAAAAATTTCAAAGTCTAAGTTTGACTTGTGGCCTATCAAAGGCTTATTTTAAGACTTGAGTCTGGTTTTTTCAAATGTCTAATTGATCTATTAGTCTACATAAAAGCCTATTTTATTTCAACATTTACAAATAAGCAATTCAACTAGTCTTAAAATAGACTAATAAATTATAAGATTATTTAGACTAAATACTCATTTGCTTTAGAGAACTTATGAAAACAACTTATGATAGTGTTCAAAAAGTTTTTTTTTCTTATTTTCATAAGTCCTTCTAGACTACTAAACTCTATTTTTGCATTTTAATTTAAAATACAAATACTATATAATAATAATAAAATTATTTATATTTATTTAAATAAGTTGATCTGATAGATTTAAAAGGTTTTTTTGCGGCCAGTGACCTAGCATTTTTAACTAAATAGATTTATCAAAAAGTCTAAGTCTTTTCTATTTAAAAAAATGTTTGGCATGTCCTTGGCCTATGTAGGCTAGACCTTAGACCCCTGTTATTGGCCTCGCTTATTTCCACCCCTAGTTGTGAAACTTTAATTATGATTGATATTGGTTTCTAGAAACAGATAATTATGGTTCTCTTTATTTACTTATTTATTGTAATGTCTTACATATCGTTATTAGTGCGCCAACACAAGATAAATATTATATAAATTTGTTATTATTGTAAGTAGAATTGTTGAGTCTAAGATATTGTTGAAGTATGTCTTAAAAATTTAAGTGATAATGAAAAAAATGATATTTTGAGATTGTAAAAATCAAAAAAATTATAAAGGAATTCAGTATATTGATAGAATGTGTCAGAACTGCGGGAAGGTAATCATGTGGAGATGGTCGATGATGGAAGGAGACAATAATCGAAAATTGAAAATTTATGGTGGTAGTGGTTGGGCGGTGGTGCAGACTGGTATGCGACGGTTCGGGTTTTTGGTCATCATGTATGATTTTTCGGTTCGTGGGTTTATTTAGCTTCTTTGTTTTAGTGCATGAATTTGTTCGTTAATTGGTTGAGTTTTTGGCTTATTATGGATTTGTTGGATTTCAACAATTATAAATATGGATCACTTGCATGTTTGTTATCATAACCTTTAGAACTTTAGAGTTGAAGATAGAGGTTGAGGTTTTAAAGTCCTAATGGTAATTCTAGAGAGGTAAGGGTAAATTTCTAAGAGTGTGTTCTTTGAATTTTGCAAACCCTTGGAGATATCTAATAGGGGTTGGGAAACATTTCTAAACACATTGGACTTAAGTGATTTATATATCTAGAGTTTGAGAAATTGGGAAACACTTGAGTAGAAAATAGGGTATTTTCTTGGGAACTTGGGTGACTATTTTCGTGTAACTCATTTGTAATATTTTGTAACAACTCTTTGAAGTATATTGATCCACAGTTGTTTTCTCCTATAGCAGATCGTTTGCTCGAATTGGGTAAACAAATTACTGTATTTATTGTCTTTACTTTATATTCTTCTGTCAATTTAAACTAGTGTCTTATTGCACATAAAGTTAATTCTTGTTAATGGTCTTTTATTTTGGTTGTCATTTCTCTTTGTCCCTGCACATTAAATTTTTTGGTGTGACTGAACTTTAAATAATTCTTCTGAAGCGCTTTTAATTATTCTACAATTTAACAACAAATGATGTGCACTGTGGCGCTAAAGGGTTTTATTTACGAGTGAGCACCATGGGTTCTAAATGGTATATTGAAAGGTTTTTGTAGATAACGATTTGGGATTGTAGAAAATGAAAATGCAAGCAATCTTAACTAGAGAGAATTGTATGAAAATATTGACGGGTGAGGCATCAGTGCTTGAACTTTTAATAGAAGTAGAGAAGATCGAGATAGTTAATAAGGATAAAAATGTCATTATCTTGTACCTCATGGATAAGTTTTAAGGGAAGTCGCCTGGGAGAAGATTTGGGTTTCGATGTTGGTAAAACTTGAATCATTGTATATAAACAAGTCTTTGGCTCACAGGTTGTGTCTTAAATAACGACTTACTAATTACAAATGGTAGGGAACATATTTATAGTGAAGAAGTTGGCAAAATTTCACAATATTATTAATGGTCTTGAGAATATTGAAGTGAAGATTAATGATGAAGAGAAGACTCTACTCTTGTCGAACTCGTTATCCACATTCTTTAAGTATTTTAAGGGTGTCATTTTTTTATAGTAAAGAAGGTATTGTTACTTTGAATAATGTCTACACGACTCTAAGATCCAAAAAAATCAAAGGTGGAAGATTAAAGATTGGCGATAGTGATGAAAGTTTGAGTGTCTCTAGAGGAACAAGTGAGCATGAAGGAATGTTCAAATCAAAGAGGTTTTACAAATCAAGGACAAAATTCTTTATATATAAAAAATTGTTCATTTCAACATGGATTATCTAAAGAGAGTGACAATGAAGATTTTATTTAGATTGCAGTTTCCTCCGATGAAGATAGTTATGAGAATGTTAGTGTATTAGTGGTGTCAAGTTTGGAGACTGGATAGAGTTGGGCCATACATCAGTTGCTCGTATCACATGTGTCCAAGAAAATAATATCAAGTTATGGAATGAGGAGATGCCTCCTTTATATAGTGTTATGGGTCGACCAAATGACCAATACGAGTAAGATCCAAATATCAAGTTCAATAATGCAAAACCCAAATAAAATTATGCATCATATATAATTTACACACATGAGACTTGAGGTACACTATCTCATCTCATACTTCACTTCACGCATTTTGGATTATGTAACTCATTTGGGTGTTTGAGTGTTAACCTTGCAAGTTCACCCTCGCATTATCGTATTGAAGATGGGAACCACCACATCATAAGTCTATCATCATTAATCAATCACAATTCTAGTTCTAGTATGGAACATATAGGAGATGGTTTATCTCAAAAAGGAAATGATTCATGGGGCAAATTAAATTATTTAATAGATTAAACCATCATTTAATCGATTAAGGTGCTCCAAAAGGCGCTAACCCTAATTCAGAAAAGTAGACTTTAAAGGTCTTTATGTTTAATCGATTCAAAGTGTTTCTAATGATTAGGAAATCATTTTCCTTTCTATGATCGATTATACATGGTCACTAATCAATTAGGCAGTGAAAAAAATTCCCAATTTATTAGATTTTTTTATCAATTCCTCACATGCACTGATATGTTTTCAAGAGATTGTGAGAAATTATAGAGCTTTTAATAGGCTAAATTTGATCTGCTGCCACACACGGGTCAAAACGAGAAAATAAACTATAGTTTAGGGAAGTGACACTCGAGTCGTATCACAAGGACTTTTGGGTTGATTTTAAGCTAATCGACTATAACAATGTGTTTTTTTTGTTTTTAAGCTAAAGACAACTGTTACTTGTGGGAATCTCAAAGAACTGCTTACTCTTCCACATGTTCAACAACCAATGAGGATGAAGTGAAACTATTTAAGGTTGAGAAAAACACAAGAAATAAGGGTTCGAATTGGATTTTCAAAAACTTTTTGCTTAATAATACTATTCACACAAATAATCAAGATAAGCAAGCTAAGAAAGAAAAATGACAATCGGTTTATACAAGTTCACCTTAAACAAAGCTAATCTTGTCCACCCGTCAAGGTGATTTCGCCTTCAAAAAGGACTTAATCCATTAATCTTGAAAGATTACAAACAAATGTCTAAGAGTTAGAAAACACCTTAGCCCTCTCAAGTATACAAACTATCACCTAGTCACTTGAGGGGAAAATAAATCTCAAAAGATTTACAATAGAAAGTGTTTACAATAGTGCTTCTAGATAAGCAAATGAAACAAAGTTAAGAACAAATGTTTATACACAAAAATGAGAAACAATTCTTTGTGTTTTGAGTTTCTCTTGGATGAATATTTTTCTACGTGATTATTTTTGCGCTGTAACTGTCAATCTGTTCTCTTCTCTGTTTCTTCTTTAATGAAATAATGATCCTTTATATAAGCCCAAAAAGTATACCGTTGGGAAGGAAAAAACGTCACTATCGTTGTCAGATGACATAACAGTAGTATGAGATCCTGGGAGACAAAGAGCATAACAATTTGTACATACGTTTTCACCATAGTGGGATGGGTATTATACTGTTGTACTATTTCTTCTAGTGCAAGTTCATGATCTTATCTTCTAAATAAATACTTCTGATCTAAAGTAATGGTGAGTCCAGAAGAGATCACGTCAGATGAGTGTTCCAAAAGTATCAAAGTATTCAAAGTTAAAACCTTATATTCAAAGATGGAAACAAAATCTGAGAACCAAATCTTGACTTCTGAGCTGAAAATCTTGACTTTTGATCTGGAAGCAAAAGATTATCTAAGATACACATGGAGATCCTTTTCTAGTGAACATTCAACATTCATCAGAACTGCTGATGTTTCTTTAGAAGCGGATACAATAGTTCTTCCGATGCGTGCTAGCAATGACTCTAATGATCTTTCCAGATAACTTTCCAGAATCAAATAAATTATAATATATGCACACTTAAGAAACCATTAAAGTACAAAATTGTTACATATAAAATATATGTATTATTATCATCAAAACTAGAGATTATATAGTAGAACCAAATCACGTTCTAAAAAATATGGCACCAGAAACTTGGACACCTTCATCTCAAAAGAATGGAGGAAATCATATCTAGAGGAGGAATTAGTGGAATGTCAGAGCTCAAGTTTGAAGAATGGAAAGTCTGTGATGAGTGTGAAATTACCAAGATGTCACACCCAATATTGCAACATCAAAATACTTCTAAAGTGCTGAAACTTCTTCATATGGACTTAATGGGACCAATGCAAATAGAAAGCTTGGGTGGAAAGAGGGATGTCTATGTGGTTATAGATGATTTTTTTGGGTATACATGGATGAAATTTCTTAAAGAAAAATCAGACACCTTTGAAGTCTTCAAAGATTTGTGTCAAACTATTCAAGAGGAGAAGAATGGTGTAATTGTCAAAGTTAGAAGTGGCCAGGAAAAAGAGTTTGAGGATGCAAAATTCTATGAATTTTGTGATTTTAAAGGTATTAGTCATGAACTCTCTTCTCATCAAGATGAGATTATTGAGCAGAATAGGGGTGCTCGCGGTGCGGTTTGGGCGGTTTTGACGAAAAAAATCATCCGAACCGCAAGAGAAAACATTGTGCGGTTTGGTTTGGTTCGGTTGGCTTTTAAAAAAAATCCGAACCAAACCAAACCAAACTAATGCAGTTTGGTTCGGTTTGGTTGGTTCGGTTTTTTATAAATATTTTATTGAACCACACATATACATATAGATGACAACATAACTTTGTATTTAGACATTCATACACTATCAAATAACAACAAAACTCGTCATATTTTGACGACAACTTTCTATTTAATTTGTAAAAATTAAATTAGACAAAAGTGAACTAATAAACATAAAATAATAGTATGAAACAATATAAAAATGATTAGAATGAAACAAAAAAATAAAAGAGACGAGAGATTAGGGAAGGTGAAAAAGAAAAAACAAAAAAGTTGAGATATTAGAGAAGAAGATGTGCCATAAAAACGAAACTGAAATAAATAATATTTGCATAAAAATGAGAAGGTGAAAAAGAAAGAATATAAGAGAGTAGAGATTATAGAAAAAGATGGAAGATGTATGTGGCAAAGAAGGCGCGATAATGCTATTAGAGATTTGAGAAGATAGGGACTAAAATCATGTGTGTAAGGATAAGAAAATTGTTCCTAATCATAAGGTTAAGGTATTATAGATTTAAGTTTGGGTTGAATGTGAGTTAAGTAAAAGTTAGGTTGTAACATAATGCGGTTTGATTCGGTTTGGTTCGGTTTACAAAATACAAACCGCAAACCGAACCGAACCGTGCGGTTTTGTTAAAAGATGACCCAAACTAATCCGAACCAAATGCGGTTTTTTGCGGTTTCGGTTTGGTTTGGTTTGGTTTGCGGTTTTCTATTGGGTTGGTTTGGTTTTGATCACCCCTAGAGCAGAAGTCTAGAGCTATACAAGAAACAGTTAGAGTCATGCTTCATGCTAAGCAATTGTCATTGGAGTTTTAAGCTGAAGCTATGAATACTGCATGCTATATTCATAACAGGGTCGCCTTGAGAGGAGGTACTTCAACCACTCTCTATGAGTTATGGAAAGGAAGGAAGCTCTAGTCAAATATTTTCATATCTTTGGAAGTAGATGTTATATCTTGACTGACAAAGATCCCATAAAAGATGTAGGGATATTTTTGGGTTACTCTTCACACAGCAAGCTTACAGAATATTTTAATCTAGAATTAGAGTACAATGGAACTCATTAGTGTGGTTATTGATGATTCTATTACTAAAGAGAAGATGGATGTCAAATACAATGTTGGAACATCTTATGTGAAGACTGATGGAGCATTATGAGAGGAAATTTGTGAATTCATAAGCATTGAATCAGTGGGTTCTCAATCCAGCAAAGGTCTCTCTACTGTATAACAGATAAAATAATCCAAGGAATTGATTATAAGATACCCTAATGAAGGGGACATCACTAAATTAATACTGATGGATGTTTTTCCTTGAGGAACAGTCTGTTTTTCTAGATCAATAAGAAGCAAGTAAGTGCTTGTTGGTATACTACTAAATGTGAACTTAGGGAAATAAGAGGAAGTTTCTCTGAATTAATAAGGATGAAACAACTGTTGAAGGATTATAATGTTAAACATGATGTTATAACATTACATTGTGGGGATCTGAATGTTATTGATCGGCCACAAATTTCACCTCGTTTCTATGTTCTGATCAATGGAAGAACACTTCATTCGGTGGTAGTTTTAATCGTTTTAGTCTTGTTCTTTCTAATTTTGCGTATTTTCATATTTGAGTTTGATGTGTTATATTTTCTAGTTTTTGTTGGTTTTTCTATTGCTTTTGATCTTGTATTGGTAGTGTTTAAGTGTTGCAGGAACAGGGCACGATTCGAGTCAAGGAAATGTGGTTTGCAGCGAGACAGAGCTGTGACACGGCCACCCGTGTCCTGTGACATGCACGGCCGTGTCACACTTGCTGAAGGAAAATATTTCAAAATCTTGGAACCATTAAGTCAGAAGTCTGACACGGCCACCCGTGTCCCATGACACGGTCGTGTCAGACGTGTGCGCAGAAAAAGTTTTGTTTTAAATCTTTGGACTTTGTCACTTAAGGAAGGGCATGATGGACTTTTCAGAAGGGAATATTTGCTGAGAGTTATTTAGTCACCGTTTGGAAAGGAGAAAAGCACTTTTTTGATAGCCGAGAACGTGAAAAAGAAGATTGAGAGCACTAGGGCTTGAGCGAAGAAATCTTCAAGAGCATCCGTGATTGAAGATCAATTCCGATTCAACCAATTGTAATGTCTTCATCTTTAATCATTATTATGCTAACAATTTCCATGAGTAGCTAAACTCTTACTTGTTAGGATTGATGTCCCTGGATCATGTGATGTAATGAATAATCTTTACCGTTATTTTCGGATTATCTTTATGAGATTAAGTTTATGATTAAAAGTTCTTATTGCTTCAATATATTGGAAAATATATGTGTTGATTTACGGTTGGGGTTTTGTCGGACAAACTACCTCAATGATTTTTTAATCATAACGCTATAATTAAGAATCACTTAGGAATAAGGGTTTGATGTGTAGCGATCAAATTATCCGGGCTATGTCTTATAGAATCTTGAGATAAAATTATCTTGTTAAGGAATTGAAAGAGGGTTTTAATCTCAAGAAGTTTTTCACTAAGGAATTAGGGAAAATCAATGTTCGGTGTCGATAGTAGAGAATTTCTAAAGTCAATCTGTTAATTGGAAATTATTTCATTACAGAGAAATTCATACATCTATCCTAACTAGTTTTATACTTTTTCATTAGTCAAAACATTTAAGCCTTTTATTTTACTTAAGTTGTCATTTCAATTAAATAATCAAATTCAAATACTCCGATGACTTTTTATTCCATTGCACTATTCTAAAACATATAATTCCTACGCAGTCCGCAAGTTCGATACTTGGGAAAATTAATCCACTTATTACTACATCGGTAAAAATAGTACACTTGCTATTTTACCGGTCAGTTATCAGATATCTAATTCAAAATGGCTGGAACAGGAATATTGATAGTTATATCCAACTAATTAAGAATTTTGTTAAAGGGAAGTTTGTTACTTTGTAGCATATGGACAACAAGGAACAACTTAGTGTTATGTTTAAAACAAGTCATATTGAGAACAAAAACAGTGGGATTAGAACTTGCAATATTGAGGAGTTATAGTAATTGTAGACATTGAGGAATGTAACTATTATTACATCTTTCCTCTATTCTCTGAGACTTGAGAAGCCTAAGCAGAGTGTTAATGTTGAAGGATGGAACAAAAGATCTCTGCAAGACAACCACATGGAGTGCATAAGGATTTTTGACAAGGGCAAGAGGTGGAAGACCACCTGAAGATGATCTAAAGTTGTGTGTTTCCATTAGAATTATGTGTTTCCATTGAGTTTTGTGCTTCTATATGTGTTTACTGCTTGTGTGCAATGTGTGTGCTTCCATTTATGTATTTATTCTATTTTTGTGTGTCAATTTTTGGCAAAAAAGGAGAGTAAAACATTGGTGTATTGTGTTAATCCTGATGTTATGAAACATGTCTTGACATGTTGATTAGCATTTTGATACGATTGTGCTACTGCTAAGCGGAGAGTAGTGATTGTGGTTGCTTGCTGGATGCAACTATTTAGGGGGAGCATGATAGTTTGTCATGCTTGTTGTTGTTGTTGCTGCCACTGGAGGATTTATGTGCGTGATATCTTACATGATATTCTGACATCTTGCCTGTTATGAAGAATCCTGATGCAAGGTTGATTTATCTTCTGCTGTATGTGTCTCTGATGTGTGAACTTGGAAAGTTCATATTTGGTGATTTGGATTCTAGATTCTCTGGTGGTTTGGGTTTTCTCCTTGAGGGGGAGAAATGGTTATGTATGACAGGGGGAGTAATAGGCTTGTCTGATTGTACTAGCTCTTGTGTTGTGCTGGAGCTGTGTTGATTTGTACAAATTTTACATGTTTTCATGTAGCTTGTGTTTTTGTTTGTGGTTTTATTCCTATGTCCAAGATTTACTGTGCTTTGGTTGTTTTAGCCACAATTTTCTAAAGGGGGAGATTTATAGATCCATGGTTTTATGATTGGCATAAATTTTCCTAAAACATGGTTCTTATCGAGAAGATGTTGTAATATCTTTACCAACTATCATGACAGGTTCTGCTGTCATGCATTTGTAACATATGTTCTGCAAGATGTTATGACATGTTACACCAGAACATCATGACAGTACAGTTGGTTTAAATCCTTGAAGATTTGATTGAAAAATATGAGATTCTGGAAGATTCTAGTACTCATACAAGTGCAACCAATCAAGGATATTTTAGGGGCAGTGCAAAATTGATTTGGTTTCCTAAAAAGGATCTTGGAGACATTTTGTGAAGATCTTACTGCTGATTGGAAAGGAGAAGATTGGATTTGATTCAAGTCCAAGCTCATACTGCAAAAATCTATAAATAAGGACTTGCGAAATCTAATAGAACAAGCATTTACAACAACAAACCGTGGGTGCAAAATAAGGGTTTAAGTTTTGGGAGTCTATTAAGGTTTTTGTATTTTTCTTTGTATGTCACTCATGTATCTTCTGATACATTGAGGTAGACTGATTGTTCTAACTCATGAGCTTTTAAGAAAAGAGCCGAGTATTGTTCTTAGTTGAAGCTTTTATGCAAGACTAAGTATTGTTTATTGGAAGTGTGATCTTCTGTTTTTTGGGAACTGGTTTATCACTGAGGTGATTAGGTTGTAGGAAATGAGAGAGGGGTCTCATATCTAAAGGGTTCTAGATAGAAGTCGCACAAGGTAGTGATTAAGCGAGAAGTTGTAAACTTGGATTGTATAGACTTTGAACTAATATTATCATAAATAATCAAAAACTCTGGGTCGCCAATGTTGGAGATTCACGAGCAGTTCTGTCAAGAGAAGGGGTAGCTGTACAGATGACTACCGATCATGAACCTAATACAGAACGTGGCAGCATTGAGAATAGAGGCGGCTTTGTCTCAAACATGCCAGGTACTTCAATTAACCCCGAAATTTATTTTTGTGCTATTGATTTGTTTAATCCATGTAGGCGACTCCATATAGTGGAATAAGACTTGGTTATTATTATTTTCAAATTTATAACAACTTTTTCATTCGTGGGTTATATATATCCGGAGATGTTGCAAGAGTGAACGGGCAGCTTGCAGTTTCTCGAGCATTTGGAGACAAAAACCTCAAAACACACTTGGGATGATTCATTCAGCTATTTCAACCTATCCTATCAGCTATTTCATCCCAACATTGTTCTCCTGAATTGATCATTACTCGAGGCGAGCTCCGTTGGACCCGAGCTTAATATGATTCATTCAAGAACCCAACGCAAGAGACCATACAAGTACACAACCCCTCAATCATAAATCATGTAAGGGTGAAATATTTTTCTAAAATATATCAAAAAAATCAAGCATATATACCATCTCTCAACCATAAATCGAGTAAGGGCGAAAAGTTTTTCTAAATATACCTATAAATCAGGCATGTGCATTTTTCATTTTTGTTGTTGTTGTTGAAGCTTTTAGTGCATCTCAAACATATATATTTGTATGCTTCTTTGATTCTTGTTTAATCATCATTAGTTTATTTATATGATTTTATTTTATAGTAATTAAACAGTTTTCATTCTATATATTGTTAGGGTCTTGCTAACCACTCAGTGCAATGGTTAAACATTTTAAAAAAAAAAAATATTTTAGAGAAAATTTAACATTTCAATTTTCGAGGCATTAAATACGCAGATTACCGAGATAAATTTACTATTTTTAAAGTCTTAACCATTACCCTAAGGGCACTGATTAGCATTTCCCATATTGTTATTATATGCTAGTTAAACTTTTACCTTCTCTATATATTTTTATTTTAATATATTAGCTTAACATTTTCATTCTTTACTTGTTAAACTTTGATTGGCATTTGATGGCGTGTGATTCTATTAGAGTTCACATTGATTGTCTGGTTTACACCCATTAAGTATGATGAGGAAATTAGTGTGGTGATCCAGACTGGGTCATTGGAAGCAAAGAGATTTGTTTATGTTTGTGTGGTTTAGATGGTAGTAACTAGTATGGGTCAAAGGTAGTATAAGTGTGGTTTATGTCATATCACACCTAAAATAATTAGATTAAAGTTTAAAAAGACTTTTATAAACCATATAAGACAATTTCAGTCCTAGAAAGTTCAACTTCACCTATTTTGATTAGAAAAGACTTTTATAAAACATATAAGACAATTTCAGTCTTAGAAAGTTCAACTTTACCTATTTTGTTATGACTCTAATATATTCCAAGACATATTCAAGTATAGTATATAATAACACACTCATTTTTAAAATAAATCCCATGTTCAATAATGTATGAACTGTGGCCATCCATCATCACACTACTCCATCACATAAAGCATATTACAAGGAAAATTTATCATGTATGAATCTATATCACAACCAAGAAATCAATAAATTCTAAATCTCACACCACCTAAACTCAAGAACCTCAATTTTATAACTTTTTTTTACATATGTATGTGTGTATGTTTCCTTTTTCATCCCTTGAAACGAACTACAACGCAGGAAATATCATCCTTACTGTCTCTGTTCAATGCCTCAGTAGCTAGTTGTTTAGCTGCCTTTTGTGGATCCTTTATTCTTTTTGCGATATCGACGGCTTCTTGATTTGCCATTACCTGGAGGAATAGATGAAAATTAAGGTACAAGGTTGTTATTAAAAAAAGGCGCGAAGATTGAACTTTCTAATGATAATAGTAAAAAAGGGAGATGAATGGAAGACCTTCCATAGACCATCACTAGCGAGAATCAAAAGCTCGGTATCTTGGTTAACATCAGCATACTGAATGTCAGGGTCAGATCGCAAGTGTGTTTTGAGGTTTTTGTCTCCAAATGCTCGAGAAACTGCAAGCTGCCCGTTCACTCTTGCAACATCTCCTGATATATATAACCCACGAATGAAAAAGTTGTTATAAATTTGAAAATAATAATAACCAAGTCTTATTCCACTATATGGAGTCGGCTACATGGATTAAACAAATCAATAGCACAAAAATAAATTTCGGGGTTAATTGAAGTACCTGGCATGTTTGAGACAAAGCCGCCTCTATTCTCAATGCTGCCACGTTCTGTATTAGGTTCATGATCGGTAGTCATCTGTACAGCTACCCCTTCTCTTGACAGAACTGCTCGTGAATCTCCAACATTGGCGACCCAGAGTTTTTGATTATTTATGAGAATTGCAGTCACGGCAGTTGATCCTCCTCGCCCCAAATCAGGACTGTGAGAAAGAATTGCCTGATCTGTTGACTCGTAAGCTTTAGAAATGGACATGAATGGATCGTTCCAGAAGTCGTCCTGGATAATCAATCACAACCATAAATATAATTAGCAATAGGAACTAAAAAGATCACGCGATACCATAAATAACATAATATTAATATCTTTAGCTTTGGTTCAACAACTCACTTCCTTCAAGATATTAGAAAAGAGATATTTTTGCAGATATGACGGTACACTGTCTCCGAGGTGTCCATCGTATATAGCAAAAAGTCCTAGCTCTTGTCCTTTGAAATGGACAAATTTTGCTACGTGATAGTCTTCCATTGGATGGTTGGCTTTCCCTTTAACGAGGCTAAATCCATATTTGACCGGCGACTGACTGCTTTTACCTTTGCCAGAGTTGCATGAAGAACGCCCTCCAACCGCCTATAAACATTGAAGAATTTATTAGAGACTTGTTAAACAGATCACAACAATCAACAATTATATATTAAAGAAAGGAAACCAAGCCACAGTTGGAAATGAAATGGAGAAGCACATTTCCTACTCAAAAAACCACATATTTTAATCTCATCATCGTCACCCCACCATCAATATATTGCCTAACCAAGCCTAACTCATCCCCACAAAGTTATCTTGTAAATCGAGGACTAACCAAGATTATAAGCATTGCCCGAGTCATATCTCTAGTTGATGCGGGAGTTCAAACACACCCTCACACACAGGACTGGACTGATGCGGGTGGAATAACAATTGTCTATGCAGCTTCACGTTCAAGGTTAGACATTTGGAGCATGGACAAATGTGGGTGAAATGACATATTATTCTAAAAACATCTAGAATAGGCTCCGAAACCGTATTAAAATCAGCTTTGGGTTCTAACTGAACCTCATAAAATCACCTTGTAAGGTGGGGACTACTCAAGCCTTACTATACATTACAAGGACTGCCTAGGCCACAACTCTAAATGATATAAGATTCCACTATATCTTATTTTTAACAAGCTCAAGTTCAGTAAGCTTTAGCGTGAGGGAGAATGATGAAAAATTGGGACTATTGCAGTTTGCGGTATTGAGGAAAATTGATTATTAGAGCTTGTTTGTAACTTTACTGTCAAACGCTCAAACCTAAAAAACAACCCTAGTCTTTTAATCATTAAGCAAAATTTTGGTTTAAGTTTATTTGGCCCCCTTTGATCACAAAAATACTATTGATCTATTTTATCCTTCCTAGTTCCTATTATAAATACAAGAAACTTAAACTAGGTGACTTTTAATAAAATATGATCCCCAATTTTCACATCCAAGTATAGTGGCACTATAGATAGCAGAATTTGAACAAATTGTCACCGTTCTACCTATTATCTGCAATTTGACTAGCCTATTTGGAATTTAAAACAAAATAAATAGAGAAACTCAAGAGTCCAACAAGAAACTATTCTCAAGTCCACATACTCTATATGATATGAGACTACAAAGAAGTAATAGCATATTCATGAAAATTAGAAGAGGTGGAAGAATTCCTTCCTGGCCTGACTTACAGAGCTGAAGCAACAGAAACTATCCATATACTCCAACCCCCACCTCAACTTTTCTGTTTATAATAATAACTCAGCATCAAACTCTTCTGCTAACCTTCAACAACAACAACAACAAAAAAAACTCCACGTTATAAAAAGTCCAAAACTTTTTCTGCAACAAAACACCGATCACCAAAAAAAATAAAAAGAGTCCTTACCGATTAAAAACTAGAGGGAAGAAGATCTGGGTGGTGTATGATTGGTGTAACAAAGACGATGGTGATGATGATGAAGAAGTGGTTCGGTTTAGTTTTGGTTGATAAAGAAAATGGAAATGGAAATGGGTAAAAGAAAAGAAAGGTTTGGGGTTATTGACTTTAGAAGATTGGTTCCCGTGTTGAATTAATTATTATTATTATTATTATTATTGCTGAATGCTGACCTGACATAGTTTCTTTTGTTTGTTGTTACACAGCTGTTTTTGTTTTCATACTTTGTTTTCTTCATTCTTTTCTACTTGGTCGACTGCTTTGAGTTGTGTTTCTCACCGCGTGTGTGGTGGGTCCGCTCTATAGGGTCGGCAGACACCCACTCCTTTTTCATCCATCTTTCCATATAAGCTTTGTTTCTACTTTCTATAAGATAAACTGTATTTTTATAATCTCTTTTTTTAATAATTCATTCATTTGACAGAAAAATATATATTTTTAAATATTGATTTAGAGTTTGATAAGATAAAAAAGAACTAGTTTTTAACCTTTTCAACTTACATCAATAAAAAAAAAAATTCTTTGGCCACCTCCTTATGGGGGTCACCCCCAGCGAAAATCTCAAAATACCCCTGCTTCGGAAATGAACTTCTGAAGCGTTTTTTTTTTAAAAAAATTTCCTTAATTCGGAAGTGCATCTCCGAAAACACCTCATGGGGGGTGTCTGCGGAGATGAACTTCCGAAAACACCTTTGTTCAGATTTTGGGGGGTTTCGGAAGTTCATTTCCGAATTATGCAGAAACTGTGTTTTTTTTTTATGTTTTATCTAAAACAGTCTCGCATTTTAATTAAACGTAAACGCCAAATAAAATAAGCAATAGATAAACTGAAAATACTAATATGATAAATAAACAAAAAAAAAAAAACTAATCCGATGAAAATAATATATACAAACCGAAAAAAATAAAAATAGTGTGCTAAAGATACAATCCGATAACAAAAAATATATAAACCCGACCACTACTGGGTAGGGGTGGCAAACGGGCATGCCCGCCCCGTTTAGGCCCGCCCCGCAAAAGCCCGCGAAAAAACGAGGCGGGGCGGGGCGGGCGTTTTTAAAGTGCGGGACTAAAACCTTGCCCCGCCCCGCAAAAAAGTGAGGGCGGGACGGGGAAAGCCCGCGGGCATTCGGCTTTTTAGGCCTAAAAATAGTAAAATTCTATGAAAAAACAAATGCCCGCAAAAGCCCACAAAAAAACGGGGCGGGGCGGGGCGGGCACATTAAAGAGAGCGGGTCTAAAACCTTGCCCCGCCCCGCGAAAAAGTGCGGGTAAAACGGGTTTTGCCCGCGGGCCGGGCCCATTTTGCCACCCCTACTACTGGGTGTGCCTAAACCTCTCGCCCTGAGACCTCCTCTGCCGCGTGTATGTCGCCGCACGGCCCGCATCAGTGACGATCATCTCCATCACGGCGACTGCCTCTGGACCGCCCCGCTCCACGATACCTCGATCCAACGCGTCCTGCCCAATCATCGATATCCGCTGGCAGATCGGCATGAGATCAATGGCGTGATCATCCTCGGCCTGCTGGTTCTCCAGGATCTCTTCGTGTGCTGGCCTAGGAGCGCCGGGAATGTCGGGCCTCAGAAGAGGATGTGACACCCGGTAGAACCATGTGACGTATCCCTCCTCACTGTGCCAGTCCTGGGTGACCCAAGTGAGACGGTACTCCAGCGGTACCACATGATCCTCCTAATGCTCCCATATGGCAGTGAGCTGCACTCGGGTCACAGTGTCGGGAGCAGCCTCAAAGGGTGACATGGGTATCCGCTGCACGAATCCGAACTGACGCATGCACCGCTCAGGGAGATATCGAACCATGATGCCGGTCCCGCAAGCCAACCAGCCAGAATAAAGTGCAATGCCGTCAAAGGGGACAATCTGAGCGTAGTCGATGAACGGCCTCCAGGTGACGTCGTCGTGCAGAGTGCGATCCAGGTATCCACGGTATGGTCCCACCGCATCGTTCCCCCTCTGGAGATCGTATCTGGCGGCCCTGGGCAAGGCGTCCACGTACGCAGGATCGAGGTGGTAGCTGTGGATGCGGGAGAAGTAGGAGATGATCCAGCTCTGAAACAGAAACAAGATAATGTATTAAAATTAAATACGAAACATATATAAATAAATAAATACGATAATGTATTAAAATAAAATGTACCGTAAGCAGTGTGCAGGATCCGACCAACTGCCTCGTCCTCCAGTTGGAGGCCTCATTCAGCTTCTGGTAGAGATATGCTAGAGTAGTTGACCCCCAGTTCCACTGGTGAACGGTATCCAGGTCCATGAAATAGCGGAGGTAGGCCACGTCGACGTACCTGGCACTCTTGTCCACAAAGCATGCAGCGCCTACCACATGCATGTACCAGCACCGGAGAGCGCAGCCGCGGTGGTACTCCCTGAATAGGTCGTTACCCTTCTACTCGGCCTCGGCCGCCGCGTCCAGGTGGAACTCAAAATAGAGGCTCAGTGTGTTGAACCGAACATGACACCCAAAAGTCGAGACGCACTCCAGGTGAGCAACCTCGTGCGGCATGCCCAAATAGTGCATCATCCACTCAATGGCCTCGACCCTCTATATTCTGGAGTGGTCCAACAGCCACCCCCTGATGGGCAGGTGGAGAAGACACTGGACGTCATGCAAGGTGATCGTCAACTCCCGCACCGGCAAGTGGAAAGAAGACGTCTCCTTGTGCCAACGCTCCACAAATGCCCCCTGCATGCCGGTGCTGATGGTGGTGTACCCGGTCAGGCAGAGCCCGCTAAGCCCTGAACCTCGCACATGGTCGTTAAACCACTGAGCTGCTGGTTTAAACAGACCGAAAATCTTCCTGGAGTGGTTCACCATTTTCAATGGCTCTCTCTCCTGTTACAAAAAAAAACAAATAAGCGAGAAATAAACGGTAAAATTATAAAAAATGGTGACAAATAAACGGCTAAGTTAAAAAAAATACCTCTCCCTCCTAGATCCGCCGAGCGACGTGATCCTGGTTGTGAATCAGCAGGGAAGTGTCAAAAGGCCCTCCCGGATAGCTATCCACCTCCTGCTCCTCCTGCTCCTCCTCCTCCCCGACTGGAGGGTCAACATCCGGTATCACCTCCTCCTCATCCTCATCCTCATCCTCTCGCTGGCGGGAAGAAGATACCCGAGCCAGCCTACTCCTAGAGCCTGAAGCAGATGAACTTTCCACCAAGTCCTGTGGAACGCGCACACGGCGTCCCCGACCCCGTCCCTGGGTCGACGCCAGTTGCGCCGCCGCCCGCTCGCGTCTAGCCGACGCAGTCTGGGACTCCCTGCCCTGTCTGATGCGTGCTGGCTGGTTGCCTGACATGTTCCTGTAAACAATCGAAATCGATTAATATGCGAGACAAATGAAAAAACAAAACAAAATGCACTTCTGATACAGTTCGGAAGTTCATTTCCGAAACTGGGATGGAGGTGTTTTCGGAAATGAACTTCCGAAACACCCCTGCGCAGAGCTTTTCTGCAACCTTCAATGGCAGACCCCAAAATCAAAATTCAAACCTATGTATACACATTCTAAACATCCTAAATATCACTATAAACCTAACCTAATACATTTTTTGCTATTTGTAAACACCCTAATATACATTTTAATCATAGATCTTAAAATCAAAATGCTTACCTATTGAATAGATTGGAGGACTTTAGAATGTAATAGAGCAAGTAGATGGAGCCTTTGAGGTAGCTTGGAACTGGTTTGCACAAAAATCTCTTTGGGGTTGAGTTTGAAGAAGATTAGGGTAAATGATTTGGGGGAGGGGGCTGTTTTGCTTAATCTGCAAAACGCACAGTATTTCGGAAATGAACTTCCGAAAATGTGTTTTCGGAAATGCATTTCCGAAATAAGTTAAATTTTTAAAAAAAAAGGCGCTTTCGGAGATGCATCTCCGAAAAGACCTTTTTCTTACATTTCGGAAATGCATTACCGAAGTCAGGGGTAGTTTGGGTTTTTCACCAGAGGTGGGCTAGAGAGTTGGGAGGTTGGCAAAGAAATTTTCTAAAAAAATGGTTTGATACAAAATTTTTAGTTTTTTTATTAATTTATAATTTTTTCAAAAGTTGTTTAAAATAGCTTTTTAATTTATAATTTTTTTTTTGGAGAAAATAAACTTTTATTAATTCCAAAAACAGGTAATACAAGCCGATCTTAGATCCAGGCTTCTAAAGAGACAAAAACATCAAAAACACTAATATCAAGCTATAACTACTAATGCTAACATGTGTGTTTAGCTTCCTATACAAGAGGCTTCTATTCATTACTCTATCCTTAATCCCGCGGGGAATGTTCATCCTCGGTCTAGTGTGCTTAAACACCACCTCATTTCTCTCATACCAAATGTGATAAATCGTCTCAGTTAGAGCCATCTTCAAGATCTCCCTACGCCATCCTTTCTTGGCTACCTCTTTGATCAGCCATATTTTCTCCTTATCCCAGGTAGTGGCAGTCCTCTTGTATCCATTCCATTGCAACATTTCCTCCCAAATTTTGCTAGAAAAATCACACGCAAAGAACAGGTGTTGCAATGTTTCCCTCTGTTGACAGAAGCAGCAGTCAGTGTCTTGGATTAATCTAAAACACACAAGTCTATCCTTAATGGATAGTCTGCCAAGTAATGTCAGCCATAGAATGAACTTTGCACGGGGATTGGCTCGGTTTTGGAAGAAAACACATTTCCATGGCAACCTCTACACTGTCTCCACAAATTGCTTTGTACATGCTTGATGTGATGAATTTCCCCATTTGATTGGCTCTGTCCCAAGCTATGTTATTCTAAGTGTATACCCTGCATTTCAATACACTATTCAACATCCAAGAACTCGTGTTTGTTACTTGCCATTGAAGGACCGGGGTTCCTTTCATAAAATAAGTGTCCAACCATCTAATCTAGAGCTTATCAGCTTTGCTATGAATATTCCATAATAGTTTCAGAATTAGGGCTTTATTCCAAATGTATAGCTTTTTGAAATTCAACCCTCCTGCATTTTTTGGTTCATAGACATTATCCCAAGCCACTAAAGCTTTCCTACCATCAACTTTTGCAGACCACAAGAAGTTCCTGCATAGAGTCTCAATTGTTTTTATAACCTTCTTTGGTATAGGAAAAACATTTATCCAATAACCTGAAATTGCCATTAGCACACTCTGAACCAACTGCTATCTCCCAGCATAGCTGAGGAGTTTGACTGACCAGTGTTGAATTCTCACCATCATTTTATCTATTAGAGGTTGACATTGCATGACAGACAGCTTCCTACTAGCCAAAGGCACCCCCAAATATCTTATAGGCAGTTTCTCTAATGGCCTGCTAAACCTCCAAACCTGTGCCACCAAAGAATACCTTGCATTTTTCTGGATTAGCTTTAATTTATAACTTTTAAATTGTCGTGTTTTTCATTTTCATTCTTATTATAAATTAAATTTATTTAATTTTTTATAATTAAAAGAAATATGATTTAAATGCATGAAAAAAGGGTAAAATTTATATAAAAAGTAATTATGAATTATGAATCTCATACTACAATTTCTTTTCATTCAAATGAATTTTACATGCAATTGTTTCTGATGAAAAAAAGTTAAAATAATTAATATAGAAAATTAAATTATTTTTTGGTTTGAATCAATATTTAAGAAAACAAACCTTGAATCCAAAAAAATTTCTGGCCTTGCAATCCATCATAGAGAACATTTCCAAGTGTCCTTATGTTTCAAGCGCTTCATATGTTTCATTTAGGTTTGATTTTTAATATTCAGCATGCTTTTATAATGGATGTCTCTTAGACTTCATGCGGATCACTAATGTGCGTCTTGAGCTTTGATAATCATTGAATGGACGACAAAGATTTATCAAGGCTGGTGTATCTACTTCTACTTAATATAAAATCAAAGAAGTCATGAAGCCACATATCATCTTGGTAAAAATCCTAGTCACATGTCAATTTATAACAATTTTAAGAATAACCCTTAATTATAAACCTTAATTATAAAAATTCTATACTAAAATAAATAATAATAATAATTATTATTATTATAATATTGAATAATAATAATAATAATAACAATAAGGTTTAAATTATATGAAATTATTTATTTAAAAAAATAAAATTTATTTTATCACTTTAAATTAACACATTTATGTCACACAAAAAAATTCACTGTCTCGATTTATTGACTTTATTTTAAAATTTTATCTTATCCTTTTAATTCTCACATTTCTAACATCATTTCTTCTAAATATTTTTTAAATTTTTATTTATAGAGGTCATTTTTTCAGTATATTCTAATGTAAAATATTCTACCACATATTTTTTGCTTTTGTCAATAAAGAAGCGGAAAATTAAGATTTAAATATATTATGACAAAGACTCTTATAAATTTATGATATTTTTATAATATGATTTTCATAGCTAAATTTTGATATTATCATATAAAATTTATATTTATCTATATTCCATAAAAAATATCTCTCAAGTAAATAATAGGATAAAAAAATATGATTATTAAAAATCTCCTATATTTCTTAATTGGCATTCATTTTTTTTTAATTTTCTTCCTTAAATTTTCATTAAAGTGCCCGTTTCAAACTTCTCACTTTCTGTAACTTCTCACATTTATAATTCTATTTATTCTACTTATTATATTTTAACTTTTATTTATATAGGTTAAACTTTTAGCATCTTTTTATGTAAAATATTCTACCATTTGTTGTTTGTTTTTGCCAATGAATATAAGCGAAAAATTAAGATTAAAAAATATTATGACAGAGACTTTTATAAATTTATGAAACTTTTATATTAAAGTTTTTATAGCTAAATTTAGATAGTATAATATAAAGTTTATTCATCTATACCCATCAAAAAATATCCTTGAGTAAACAATAGGATAAAAAATATTTTTTCTATCTCTTAATTGACAGTCACTGTTTTATTTTATTTTCTTTAACTATTCATTTAATTGTCCGTTTTAAATTTTATAACTTTAATTCTCACAAAATATTCAGTTTAATTTCTCATATCATAAATAGAAAATGATAGGTCATAACATTCATAATAGTATAATAAAACACTAATAAAATGCCATGTCTCTTTGCATTCCTCCACACAAATATAACCTCACTTAATCTCATATTCATATGCATTGTCTGCTACACATTTCACAAACTCACCATTTTATATGATTTTTTTATCATGTATGCTACTGTTACAACTTCAACAAGTAAGTTTTTTTTTCTCCTAATGTTTTTTAAATTAGTGTGTTTTAAAGATAAGTTTATAAGTAAGTTTATCTTATTATTAAATCTCATATTCAATTATTATATTTTCATGTAAAATATATTATATGCTTTTGTTGATCAGATGTAACTGAGTTTATTATTGAAGTAAATATCATTGAGAAGACCATAGATATAAATGTTGATATCAAGTCCCTCAATATTTAAAGAACCAAAGACGCATAGATTAAAGATAACTATTTCTTCCTATTTATTTCTTTATATGGATGAACTATGTATCACGTCAATAAAAATTATATCAAATACTAACACTATATAGCTTCAAATTGTGTAATCTAAGTATTTGTCTACTTTTTATTCAGATGCAACTCTTTGTCCAAATCGACTATTGGAGATCTAAGTGGTGTTATGGGAGATTTAGATCATCATCAAGTAAAGAATTGATGACAAAACAAGAAGGATATTATGTATATTAATAATTTCTATTATACTATAATAAATTAATAGTAGTAAACATGCTTATATTATTAAATTATTTGAGAAATTTTTATTCACTTTTTAAATTGATGTTATTGAACATGTGTCATATATTATGAAATTGTATTAAAAACTTTTTACTCTAAATTATGACTATTTTGAAAATATTGATTCAATATTAGATTATTTTAAAAAAATAAATTAAAAAAATTTCACAATTGTTTTTCGAATATTCTATACACTCCTATATTATTATTAACTTTATAAAAGAAAAATTATTCTAACTTTTAAATTTATAATTTTAAAATTATTTAGTGTATCTACTATGCTATTAAACAGAAAATAAATTCACTAATAATAATCATATATATTTAGTACCAATAGAGAGACTAAAAGTTATTTATTTGATATGAATTTTAATCGAATACACTTTTTTTATAAATAATATTATATATTTTATTTTAATTATATATAATAATCAATTCCATTTACTCAAATTTTAAATATTTTTTAATTGAGTAATACTTTATTTTAACATTTAATACTCAAATCATTTTCTCATTTTTTGAATAAAAATGATAGGTCATAAGATTAATAGTATTACAGATTATAAATATAGATTATTTAGAAATACATTCATCTCTTACAATTCTCCTATACATTTTTTACCATTATAATTGCATATTATAATAGACACTTTAGTAATATAGTATCAGACATTTTTTAACACATTATTTTCTATGATCAAATAATTTTATATTTTAAATTTTAATTTTATGTTTTCCTAATTCAATTTAAATTCTCATAGCATTAGGAGAATTCTGGAGGTCGAATGAACTATAAATTTCAAAAAAAATCTTTTTAAATGAATTATTATTTTTATATATCAATGAAAAAGAATGTTCTAATCATTATAATTTTTCCAAAAAAAAAACTAAAAAAAATACATTTTAACATTATTGTTTTTATTTCCGCCTCTTAGACCACTTTTGATATCATTTGTCCTCACTATTTTAATATCGAATACATTTTTTTCTTCATTTATTATAGCAACAAGCAAATTTTTGATCATATACATGTAAATTTAATTTAATCATAAAAAATATGCACGTTTTTCTCAAGCCATAATTTTTATTTTTATTTCTCCAACAAATAATAAAATTAATTTTTGTAATTATACATATCAAATTCATCATTTTAGTTATAAATAATTATGTTCAAACCATATACAACTATTTATCAAAAAAATAAATTATAGAAAATCAAATAAACCAAAATAATTTTTTTCCTATCATAAAAAATTTATTTAAATACATTCTAATTAATCCATTGCAACGCACGGGTTTATTACCTAGTTTAGTATACAAAAAAGCTACGCTATTGTTACACCAAGTTGATATACCGTAGACAATTTACACCGTATAAGTATAGTTATTATAGTGTTGGACAAATCTAAAGTAGATAAAAAAATTAATAAGTACATATTTGGTGTATAAAATACGGTGTAGGTGTGCAATTATTTGTACAAATAGCATTTCCAAGAAAAAAATACATAACTATCACCTCGGTCATGACAAATCACCGAGGTGAATGCGCATTTTATTGTATTTTTAATTACATTGTTTTCATAGAATATTAAAAATACATTATATGCAACAAATCTTTGATGATATCAAGACTTAGATGCTAGAGGTCTCATGCAAAATGCTAGAGATCTTTTTCAAGGGCGAATGAGAATTTTTATTTTCTGCACTTGCAATCTATCCCAGGGATATGTTGTAGCGTTGGTAAATATTTTCTCTCTTTAGGCCGACTTCATATTATTAAGGATTAGTGTAAAATTTGTTTAACGAGTGTTATTATAGTAAAATATGATTATTATACCCCTTGATTTAACTATAAAATCGAGGTAAATTATTATCTCCTGTAAACTATCACCTCGGTTTTGGATTAAAACCCATGTGAATAATTCTTTCTTTTTTTAAATATGACATTGTTTACACATAACTTTAAGATAAATTGTTTACAATAAATCTTTTCAAAAGTTAAGCTCCATTCTTTGTATAAGTTGAAGCTCCCTTCTCTATTTAAGTTTCAACTTCTAGAAGAATGATGCTTAATTGTCAGAACTTTGCACTTAAATTCATCATTTTTTAGCAGTATGTTTGTTTGAAGGGAGAGGAGTACAAAAGAAATGTTGTACTATTTCTTTGGTTGGAAATGTACAACAAATCTTTGAGACAATATTCATTTTCTGCATTTGCAATCTATCAAATAAGCAAAAATACAACAACAACAACAACAACAACAACATCAACACCATTATGTGAGATAGATTGCGAGGGCATAAAAAATGTTTTGTTCTAGATAGAAAAACATTGAAGATTTTTTATGTCTTGCAATCCATCATAAAAAATGATGCATGCGAGTTTAGGACGACTTTATATAAATAAGGATTAAGTTAAAATCTGTTTGACCAATGTTTTAATAGTGAAATATGATTATTTGATCTCTCGATTATATCAAAAAACCAAAGGGTTAGTTCATTTAGTTTACACTTATAAACAAATAAAAATAAAAATTGCAAAAGTTGGGATTCAAAGCGTGTCCTGATTTATTTTTTTCTCCGATTTTCTTAAAAACCAAGAGAATATGTTGTTTTTAATGTTATAAAAATAAAATATGACGCACCTAGATATATACCTCTTTTTTCTGATTGAGGTGAAGGTTTTATCATAAAATATATTATTTATAGTACTACTAATAAAGAGAAACTAAATTATTTTACCCTTTAAACACTGATTGTCTAGACACACTAAAAGCGCTTTATAAACAAAAACACTCCTTACTAAACCTCAACAAGTAAAACTTTTGAAAGAGTTAACTTTTACTTTTGACATAAGTTCCAACAAAATTAAATTAAACTAACTTTAACCCTAAGTTTAGTTGTGAAGGCTTGGGTTTTGAAAGTGTGTTTCTCTCAAGGCTCTCAGTTTGAATCCGACTAAATATGACTTTAAACGAGACCCTCACTAGTGAACAGTGGAATTGATCTTTTGGATTTGTCGGTCGCAAAGCCATTAAAATTTTGGGTGAATATGTGGTGCGTCTCTTAAAAAAGTGTATATTGGTATAAAGATACAAGTTAAAAATAAAAAGTAAAAACTTTATTTTATAAATTATGTATTAATTTTATTAAAAATTTATAATTATTTTTTATTACAATTTTTTATAGGTTTTTTAACACTTATCTTTAGGACATAAATTAACATGACTCTAAAAATGTAATTTTTATAAATTATGTATATTGGTATAAAGATACAAGTTAAAAATAAAAAGTAAAAACTTTATTTTATAAATTATGTATTAATTTTATTAAAAATTTATAATTATTTTTTATTACAATTTTTTATAGGTTTTTTAACACTTATCTTTAGGACATAAATTAACATGACTCTAAAAATGTAATTTTAATTACGTATGTTATATATAAAAGTTGTTAAGTCACTTAACAATTTTTTACCGCCAAAATCTTATATATAAAAGTTGTTAAGTCACTTAACAATTTTTTACCTCCAAAATATAGAATATTTTTGCAATTTTTTATATATAATTATTTATTTATTCTGTTATAATTTTTACATATAAAAATAATTCAATATTTTAAGTAACCACTTAAATTTAATTAAATTGTTAAATAGAAAACAGTTTTTATTAATTCCAATTCATAATATAGAGTTGAAGGAGATGACAGTTTAGAAGAACTATCTCCATTTTCTCTTATGTTTCTATGGAGATTCATATAATTTTAACAACTAATTTTTATATTTTAAATTAGAGGTCACTACCTTACGTAGTGGTGAATTTCTCTAGATTAGTTTGTGGTTTTTATTTTACAAATATTAAAAAATAACTTTAAATTTATGATTTTTATTTTCTTTTACTCAATTTTAATTGTGTTTTTTTTTAGGTGCAAACTTCAATACAATATAATATTAAATGGCATGTTCTAAGAATTATCTTTTTCTCTAAATTTATGGATTTTATTTTTCTTTCTAACTAAAGTGTTAATTTTTAATTTTTTGTTGTGTTAATTTGTAGGTCACTATTAGAAATACTCTGTTTTCCTGCGGAATTACCTGCGGATTATGGCTAAAATTCCGCAGGAAACACGTTTCCTGCGGATTTTCCTGCGTTTATTTGTCCTCAGCTAAAACCTTCGTGGGTAATATTTTTGGCAGGAAATTCCGCAGGTAATTCCGCAGGTAAATCCGCAGGAAACAATTTGCAGGTAAATCTGCAGGAAACAATCTGCAGGTAAATCCGTAGCTAATATGTGTCCAAATTAAAAAAAATTAAGAATTAAATTGATAAATTGAGACAGATCTTTATTATGCATTTATAACTGAGATACAAATGTTACCAAATCGGCTACAGTATTACCAACTTATTCTCCATGCTATTTATCTTTTTCTCTATATCTTTAACAAACAGTTTAGATGGGACTTGTCGTGCATTTTGCACCTCAACAAGAAATGGCCTGCCTGGGCCCAGCATTCGAACCTAGAAGAATAATTACATATCAGATAAGTTTATTTAGCAAAACATGATTTTGCAACTTCATTGTTGCAATCGTGAATAATGCTCAGGGTAGACTTACTGTGCTTTACTGAACCTGCATCACAATATTCATCACCAAAACCACCATACAAATACAAAGAAATGAATATCGTCAATTCCGCAACATGCATTTTTATTGATCCCATGTCCTGCAATAAAAAGGAAAATTAACCTGTCTAAGACCCATAGTGTAGGCTGTTAAAATCGATAACGGCCTCCAATTATGCACCAACGGTTCGCGAGAAATTCATTGATGTTAATCATGTGAGCGTGTGATGGCCTCCTAGAGTTGGACACACCTTTAATCTAAAGTGTTGGTACTAGTACTACATAGGAAATCTAAAGTGTTAATCTAAAGTGTTAAAAATGCATATTTACATGAAGCATAGACTTTTAAAAACAATTGGTTAATAAAAAATTGTGACATGCTATTTTATTAAAGATCTTGCTAAATGATATTCCAATAGTTAATGGTGATGTTTGGCACTTAGAACTTTATTCTCTAATGAAAAAAATTGGTGCTAACCCGGTTCACATTAGTATTGGTAATAATTCCATAGAGTGTGAGAAGAGAACTCATGGAAGCGTAGGTGACGAGCGGTGAATGAACGATGTCGTTCTTCTTCGTTTCTGCCATTTTCGATCTGCTTCTTTTTCTTCTTCTTCACTGTTCTTGACTTGCTTGTGAGTGTGAGAATGAGTGAGAGAAAGAAGCTACGACTCAGTGACGACTATAAATTTCAAGTAATCTAAACATTGCCTAATATAATTCTGACTTACATTCTGTTGCATTTGGAGTTCTCATCCACCTCCAATAAGAACTAGCATAATTGAAGTTCACCTTCTCCATATCAGCTAGTAAATGTCTTGAATAGTGTACGTCGATCTTCAATAAATATGGGGCATTTTTAAAGATAAACGCAACAAATTGGATTTCATATTCATTTCCATAAAAATTGAAAAGCCATAAACGACTGAGAGAAGATCTAAAACAGCAAGGCACTGGGTTCAATATCAAATCTTCACCATCCAAGTAGTTAAGAACCTAAATAGAACCACCAAACAAGTCAATTGACAAAAATAAAATTATTGTTAGCCTTGAGACACAACAAATAAAAGCACTGATGCTGAATATAAAGCGTACCACCCTAGGTATCTCAAGAACTTCTAGTTTAGGAGTCTTTCGGAGAATGCTCATTAATACTTCATTATTATACTCGGGACCAGACAACACAAGAAGATGTGTCAAAGTGTGAAATGTAGGAAGGAGATGGAGAGTATCCTTTGTATGGTAGAGACACTAGTAATGGAAACAAAAATGCATTCAGTATTGTGATACAGAGGAAAGAGAAAATATGCAAGGATAATACGAAACACATAAATCTCATTAGGTATTATCGCATACAATATTCATAAAAAATTTAAGTTGATGAGCAAATAGTCAAACATACCTCAAGAGTATTATTAGATAGTTTGAGAGACTTGACACTACTTAGTCCACTGAATAGCTGAATTGCACACTGAGCAGCGTATGGTATATTAGGCAGATAGACATACCCAACATCAATATATGCATCAACTAAGGAGGTTAGGTTAACAGGGATAAATTCTGTTATTGGATAACATGAGCATCTTAAAGATAAAAGATTCACGGCATCAATCTTGAGTGTCACATCATGAACATAAACTAAATTGTGAACATCAAATTTGATTCTCAATTGCCTTAAGTAGAAATTGCAATACTGATATGCTTTATGTTCTCCTAATAGCAATCATCCAAAATCAAACATCCAAAATTAAACCCTGTTAACATCATACTCCGCAATCTTCTAAATTGCATACTCAAACAAATTCATATTTCGAAATTTCATAATAATGCATCAAATCTCATTCAAAATGAAACTGATACGAATATGAACAAAAAAAGCAAAAGCCAAACTGAAACAGAAAAAAAGTGAAAGAACTTGGTTGAGACTTTTCATCAAACACCTTGTGTGCAAGATGAAAAACTATTTACTTTGAAAGCAATTGGTAGCAAGAATAGAGCATCAATCAACAATAATACCAACATTCGAACCTTGAGCTTCCTTCAAATCTTCTCTAGTAAAATCTCTTGATTTCTTATCCTTGAGTCGTGCTTCCGCATCAAGCGAAGTGAACCGAAATGGTAGATTTAGCCGCATAAAAGATAGGGTTTGCTGAGATCCTGCAAATGCGATGATTGAAAGCAAATATATTTTAGGAATTCGAGTGAGAATGAAAATTAAAAGCGACGTGAACTGAAAATGTAGAAATCAAAGACAAAAAATGGAGAAATTTGAGGAAATTGCGAGAGGGAAAACGGAGACTACGACCTAGAATTGAGATGCTCCATACGGAGGTGACACAATGGTTGACGGAGAGGGTTTATGAAACAGTCGATTGAGATGATTCACGATTAGGGTTTCCTCCATTGCATTTTGCTTTTACGAGTTGTGTTTTTTTTTTCTTTTATGAACATAGGAATAGATTCATTCAAAGTTAAAATTTAAAATTAACACAATTTACATTTAAAAAAATTAATTAATATAATTAATCTTTAAAATTTTATTAACTTTTTTATATAGACTTTAGGAAAAACAATAAAAAGACATATAAATATACACAATATTTATTCATTCATAAACTAATTTATTTATAATTAATAAATATTTTTACACTAAATAATTATAAAAAATATTAACTTAATATTAATAATCATATTTATATTTTTGATAAAATTTATAAAAGATATTATTATTTGTAGAAAACATTTAAATTTATTAAAAAAATTTACAAAAAAAAATTGTAAAAGAACTTTTAAATTAGAAACTCTACAAACAAAATTATTTTAGTACAAAACTATAAAACCGTGAAAATATAAGATAATTTTTTATCACATACTATTTAAGTTAAAATTTAAAAATAACACAATTTACATTAAAAAATTAACTAATATAATTATAATAATAATATTGAATAATTAATCATTAAAATTTTATTAACTTTTTTATATAAGCATCAGGAAAAACAATAAAGAATCATATAAATATACAAAAAATTTATTCACCATTTATTTATTTTATTAAAAATTAACTAAAATACATTATAAAAATAATTAATAACATTGAAAAAATTAAGACTAAAAATTAAAATTAAACTAAATATAAAAACAGCATAAATATAATTAACTAAAATACATTATAATTTAAAATTTGCATACCATTTATTTATTTTATTAAAAATTAACTAAAATACATTATAAAAATAATTAATAACATTGAAAAAATTAAGATTGAAAATTAAAATTAAACTAAATATAAAACACCATAAATATAATTAATAAAATAGAAAATATAATGATTAAATTTTTTTATAAATTTAAATAATGAAATGCCAAATCTGCAGGTAATTTCGCAGGAAACTTTCCTGCGGAATTACCTGCGACTTTTGTATTACAGTTTGGTGTTAATAAAAGTTGATAATCGCACGCAGGAAAGTTTCCTGCGAAATTACCTGATTTTATATTTTTGTTAGATATTTGGTTTAAAATACATTACTCGCAGTAAAATCCGCAGGTATTCCTGCGGAATTTGCTGCCAACGCTGAATCCGCGAGAAAATTATTTTATTTAATAAAGTCCCAGAAAAATCCGCAGGTATTCCTGCGAAATATTTTTCGCAGGAAATTCCGCAGGTAATATGAGTATTTCTCGTTGTGGGTTTTGTCTGCAAAATTTTGTTTTTTAATTCTTAATTATATTTGTTTATAGTTACATCATTTGAAGCATCATAAAATGTTGTTTATGATTTTTATTTTCTCTTACTCAAATTTGATTATATTTTTTTTGTAGGGGCAAACTTTAAATTGAAGCATCAAGGTATAATATTAAATGGCGAGTTCTAAGAATTATCATTCTCTTTGTATTTATGGATTTTTTTTATTTGTAGTCTTAAAATTTTAAAAATAAAAAATATATTAAAATAATATATAAGTGGATAATTATCGGTGGTTATTTTTTATTCTCATGGGAATGTAAGATTCCCACCCATTAACATAAGAATAAATTCTTAAAATTTTATGATAGTAGATTTTATTCTAAAGAATAAAAAGTAACTATGAATAATTTTTTAAAACTTAAAACAAATATGAAAATATGAGATTCTCAACCTCACATTCATAAAAATCATATTTAAATTTATCAAACAAACACCTCCTAAGTATTTTTAATTTTTTGTTATGTTATGTTGTAGGTGTTCTCTTACAAATTTTATTGGTGTTTTTTAATTTTTAATTATGACTTTTTATGCATAATTTGAAGCATAAAAAATAATGTTAAAGAATTTGAGTTGGTGGAGAGAGTGAGTTAGAAAACGTATATTAATTTTTATATTACAGAACATAAAAATAACTCATTTAAAGAGATACAAACAATATAAGAAATTATTCATATCAATATATTTTAAATTATAAAAATTATGTTTGATATTTAAATAAAACATATCCGTGTATTGGGAGTATGCCTAGTGTTTTATATATGTTTGAATTATTTTCAGTTAAATTATACTCCAGTTGAATTTCACTACAATAACCTATTTTTTACATATTTTAATTAACATTAGCAGCTTGAAACAAACAAGTAGTCCAGTTTAACATTTAGGTGACAAATATAATACAATTAACATTTACTATTACTCCATCTGTTTTTTTAATGGTCACTTTTCAAAAAAAAATTATATGTTTCTTTTATTTTTAAAATTTAATATAGTAGTTATTATAGTTTTGTCAAAATTATTTTTAATATATATTATGAAAATTAAAATAATAAATAATTATAAATATTATAAATAAAATAAAAATCATTATTTGAAAAATAACAACAATTATAAACTTCTTTGATACATATAAAAAATATAAAAAATAACAATTACTCTCTGTCTCAAAAAAAAAAAGACGTTTTGGAAAAAAATTTGTAGCAAATTATAAATTATTTTACAATTTCAATACAACATTAATATAAATTTTTACAATATATCTAGGGGTGTAAGCGGATCAAAAAAATCCAATTAAACCGTCAATCCAAACCAAACCAAACCGAAATTAAACCGATTATTATTGGTTTGGTTCAAAAACCGAATCAAACCAATAAAAACCGATGTGGTTTGGTTCGGTTCTCGGATTTAGTTTTTAGGAACCGCCAATCCGATGAACCGAACCAATGGAAATAATGACGCTCTAAATATTTTATTCTACCCATCATTAAACTCAAATTTTGTATCGGTCCAACCATTATCCATCTTTGTTTACACTTCCATCCTTTAAGCAAAACACGCATCTAGAATCAAACTCTAAAACATAGACAGTAGAAACCATAAGTCACAAAAGTTATGCTTTCACAGAACTGCTGCTCTTGCTGCCCACAACTATTGTTCCTTTCACTACCGTCATTATGATATGTTATTGTCGTCTTCTTTGTGCTCAAGTTCTCTTTGTTAATTTTCATATATTTTTGTACCTTCTTTTTCTTCATCAAAACTCATTTAGATCTTGTTACAAAATAGTTTTGATGTGTGTTTGAGGTGTGAAACATGTTAATGAATGTGCGTTTTGTTATATTCTATATGTTAAGCTTTGAAATCCCTTTTCAACTTTCTGATACTAAGTGTTAACTTTTATATTTGATAGGAAATTTATTTCAAGATGCAGTGGAAATCATGTCACTATTTCGTATAGAATAAGAGCAACTTGTAATTTGTTTGAACAAATATAGCATGAAACATATTATTTTAAAAAATAATAGTATAAAATACACCAAAAAATACGATAATGGAGAATATACAGATGAATATAATGTTTTAAAAAATAATAGTATAAAATACACCAAAAAACACGATAATGGAGAATATACGGATGAATATAATATTTTAAAAAATAAACATTGTAAACCGATCAACCAAACCAAACCAAACCGAACCAAACCGATTAGTTTGGTTCGGTTCCATTTTTGAAAAATGCTGAAAATCGAACCAAACCAAACCGATGAAAATATCATTGATTCGGATCTTTTTTCAACCAGAAACCGGTCCAAACCAATCCGATTACACCCCTATACCCTCTATCATTTAATACCCTTCCATTTCCATACTCTTTTTATTTCTCTTTTCATTGTAATTAATAAAATATATTTTTATAAAATTATACATCATTTCACTATCTAATAAAATAATAACTCTTGTCTTATTTATAAGAGAAAATTCTCTTTTTAAATTTATTAAATAATAAATGTATTTGGATTGTATCATGGATCAAATACATTGTTTATTCAATGAATTTAAAAAGTAAACTTTATCTTATAAATAAGATGGAGATAAAGCAACATAGAGATTACCATTTTTAAGAAAAGAAAAACAAAAAAATCTCTTACTCCGCCCTTTGATCGCTCACCTAATCACATAATTACATATACTCAAACATCACATAACTCCAATGTAACTCAATGCAAGACATGTGACTCTATGCATGTGGTACCCAATATGGACCCAAAGTTCCACCGCTTGCGATTCATATAGAATCTAGCCACGCTTCAGATCCGGACAAGACCAAAGCCACCAAATGTAAACATATAGTTTACCGCTTTCCGATTCACTCTAGAATCCAAGCCACGCTTGTGTTTCAAAGCAATTCCACCTATGTTTCAAGGCACACTATGATATGAATGTATGTACAATCTCACAAATATATGCAATTAAGATCATCTCTACCATCTTAACTTTCCAAATATCACAACAATTCAACTCTATGAATTATCCACCAATTGTACACAACATTCACAACACACACACATCATTCACATATGAGAGGCCAATTAATCAATTACGATTCACACAATCCAATTAACACTAGTAATCATACTATCTCATGTTAATTCTCATTTTTGTCAATTATACATGAACACACATTTTCAACATCAAGCAATTAGTCATTAGAATTAATGCTAACCAACTAACCATAAAGAATCAATATCAAAACAACATCATTGGCATGACAATATATATTTCTCAACATACATATTCAAGCCAAAACACAATTACAAACAATTTCTCAAAATACCGTAATTTACCGATAAACCGAATAATTGGTCCAAGTTCAAGTATATTCCAATCACATAGACTTATTGGAATCAATTCAACTAATAATTTAACTATCCAATTAATAATTAAACTATATTAATTTCAATTCAACTATTATATTTCTATTCCATTATTTTCCAATTCTATAACAAAACCCATTATTTCACTATCAATGGTTTACTCACAACAAACATAACAATCTAATACACATAGATTATCAATTGCACACAACTTATCACATTTATATCATCACATTCCAACAATCATCAAATACCCAAAATTGCAACATAGAAGAACATGGATATCAAAGTATAGAATTAAACCCACTATAACATACTATCATACAACCTTTTAGCATGAAAGAACCCCACCCTTACCTTGGCAAATATGAAATCTTTCACCATAGCTCTAAACTTTTCTCCAAAATAAATCCTTCAAACATAATTTGGAGACACACCTAAAAACCAGTTTGGAAATCAGTTTATCAGACGAACTTAAAATCCTCAAAATCAAAATCGCTCCGGTCAGAACTTACCTCTATGAGTCAGGCACGTTGTGTCAAAACCACGCGACGATCCAACGGTTGGATTGAGAGATACATCCGTTTTGCTAAGGTGACTCAATGCTGAAACTTGCTGCGAAAATGAGGTTTCTTCTAGCTTTTTTCTTCCACCATTGTTCTCTTCCCTTTTGCCTCTTTTCTCTTCTTCCTATCTTTTCCCCCAAATGAAAATAGTAACCTCTAAAACCCTAACCTTCTCTTACTATCTCACTTATGTCAATTGGGCTTAACCCACCAATCCATCCATTATGTTTCTATCACTTAGGCCCATTTAGTTATATCTCTCTAATAACTCAATTAAGTCAAACAACACAAACACTCACATAATTAAATACTTAAATAATTATTATATCACATAATAACTAAATAAATAAGTTATTATTAAAAACACCAAACAATATAATTACTAATATAATTAATAAAAATATTAATAAAAATCGGGATGTTACAACTCTCCCCCACTTAGAATTTTTTCGTCCTCGAAAATACCATCGACACAACCATCTCATCTCCAAAACTACACTTACTCTCCCCAGAATCACACGAACACAAAGGCGTTCCACACCTTCAACCATACAAAGCTTCAAAATACAAGCTCTCAAAAGATCCTTAAGTTACTGAATCGTCTTCTCCGTTTGACCATCAGCTTGCGGATGATAAACAAACTCAAACACAACTTAATAATCAAAGTACTCTACAAAACTTTCCAAAATCTAGAAGTAAACTTCAGATCTCTATCAGAAACAACACTCGATGGAATACCATGCCAACTCACAATCTTTTCAAAATACAACTTTACAAGTCTCTCCATCGGATAATCCCTGCTTATCGGAATAGAGTGAGCAAAATTCGTCAATCCATCTACAATGACCCAAATTGCCTCACAATTAATCGATTTCCTAGAAAAACCCAAAACAAATCCATAGAAATGCTATCCCACTTCCACTCAGGAATGGACAACGGTTGCATCAAACCAGACGGTTTCTGATGTTCAATCTTTGACTTCTGACAAGTCAAACACGAATACACAAATTCCGCAATATCCTTCTTCATACCTCGCCACAAAAATAACTTTCTCAAGTCTTGATACATCTTAGTAGCACCAGGATAATTACTCAACCACTTTGATGCCCTTCATCCCAAAAATTCTCTTTTTCAAATCCGAAACATCTGGAATACAAATTCAATCACGACATCTCATGACACCGTTCTCGTCAATCCGAAAATTATCACCTTATCCTCAATCAATCAATTTCATCTTGTCAACCAATTTCAAATCCGATTTCTGACCTTCTCTAATCTCATCAAGAATACCACAAGTAAGCTTCAACATACCAAACTCAAATCTCGAAATTATTCCAACAATTCCAATTCTTGAATCATCAACATAGACATATGCAATTATTTCCTACTCAATGCATTGGCTACAACGTTCGCTTTTCCCGGATGATAATTCAAAGCAAAATCCTAGTCCTTCAAGAACTCCAACCACCTTCTCTGTCTCATATTCAACTCTTTCTGATCAAGCAAATACTTCAAACTCTTGTAGTCACTATACACATCGAATCTCGATCCAAATAAGTATTGCCTTCAAAGTTTTAAAACAAAAACAACGGCGGCCAACTCAAAATCTTGCGTCAGATAATTTCTCTCATGAATCTTAAGTTGCTTTGGAGCATAAGCTACAACTTGTCCTTTTTGTTTCAACATAAAGCCTTGCAAAACCTTCCTTCTTCTTAACCAACAAAAACATATGCACCTCTAGACGACACACTCGAACGAATCAACCTCTCCTCAAACAAATCTTCAAGTTGACTCTTCAACTCTTTCAACATCATAAGCAGACATCCTATATGGAGTCCTCGATACAAGACTAGTTCCAGGAACTAAATCGATTGAAAACTCAACTTTTCTTTCTGACGGTAAATCACTTACATCTTCAGGAAACACTTATGCAAATGCGCCAACTATCAATAATCCCCCAATCGTTATTTCCTCATGAACATCCAAAGTTGCAAACAACCTAAACAACATCGCACCATCTTGCACAGACTTATTCACTTCCAATATTATCAAGCTGGTAAGACAAGTCTATCTCATTCCAATACGATTCCGTCTACTATCAACAAGAGATTAAGGGTGATCAGTTCCTCAATTTGTCAATAGATAGCCGACAACCATAATGGTAGCGTAAACCATCGTTACTTAACTGCAATAGAATCCTTTACGTCATCAAAAGTACCATACTTCATTAACTCCCAAAATCATCTGAACATGCTAACACACACCTTGTGATAACATTAGAACATAATTCCTTTACACCAGTATCAACACTTTTTATTCTTGGAATCATACTCGTCCCTTCGCATTTCTAACTCCGACTTGAACGTTCCAACAACTTTGACAACTTTTCCAATCTCTTGCCAAGGATCCCTTGACAAGGTCTACCGTAATTCGTCGCTTAATAATTATTCTTACGTCAACATCCTACGCAACAATTACTTAAACTGATAACTTCACAGTCCACCAATAATGCTGAATATGACAACTTCCTAAATTCCATCTTATAACAATTGTCCTTATTCCAAGACGTTCCGACTTGTTAAACAACCAAAATCTTAAATCCATGTTACCTTCGAATTCGGAAACCAACAAACTTCTACATTGCTTGCTCTGTCTCCTTAAGAAATATATTGCACCAAAAACTTACAACTGAAACATATCCAAGAAGCACAGCTTCTTCCCTACTTCGCTCAAACTAACCCTGCAACAAAACGAACAAGTACCAACAGTGTTTCACACACATGTCGCGTACTAAGGAATAAAACACTAACATCATTCAACTGTCACACAACTCAACTGACTCGACAACATGGCCGGACGGACCGACCTGCTCTGATACCACTAATGTAACACCCCAAATTCTACCCAAAAATATCATGCAAGAAATCAGAGTATTTTAAAAACTATCAACAATGCATTTGGGATATCACATTTACTTCCTATAAACAACTCATAAATAGATACATAACACTTTAATCTCAGAGAAGCACAAAACAACCTATAACAGCTCTTAGACAAACCAACTTCATTGTAATGTGCAGCAGAATCATAACATTCGAATTTATAAACAAATCATCTTATTTAATCGGAAATAACTTCAAACATCATAGTACTTCTCATTATCCAATTTGGAACTCAACAACTAAAACATGAACAACATAGAAACAACAATATAGACAACCCCCGAGTGCTACGTATCAGAGCGACACACCAACCAGACACGGTGAATCTACAAACTTCCACAACTATACTTGAGTACCTGCCCATTTCCCATGGTAGAAGAAACATCAGCAGAAGGGGTGAGATATCAAACATTATAAAGGAAAGTATGATAATACATATATCAAAGATAAAATCATACACAATTCACCACTTCTCAATATAAGCAATTTGCATCACAACAATAATGTTAACTATCAACTATAACAATGTATTCAAGTTTACAAGTATGTCATTCAAGCACATAATAACATATACTTCATAATCACAACGTAAATTAATACAACTATCAACAATGGCAAAACATGGTTCATATATTCCACATATATACATATATCATTAATACATATATATATTTGCATTCTCATCATATACGTTTCATTTACATATATCACCAAAATCATGTATCAAACATCACCAAATTTAATTATCACATCTCATGCACACATAACAATCACCTAATCACATAATTACATATATTCAAACATCACATAACTCCAATGTAACTCAATGCAAGACATGTGACTCTATGCATGTGGTACCCAATATGGACCCAAAGTTCCACCGCTTCCGATTCATATAGAATCTAGCCACGCTTCAGATCCGGACAAGACCAAAGCCACCAAATGTAAACATATAGTTTACCGCTTTCCGATTCACTCTAGAATCCAAGCCACGCTTGTGTTTCAAAGCAATTCCACCTATGTTTCAAGGCACACTATGATATGAATGTATGTACAATCTCACAAATATATGCAATTAAGATCATCTCTACCATCTTAACTTTCCACATATCACAACAATTCAACTCTATGAATTATCCACCAATTGTACACAACATTCACAACACACACACATCATTCACATATGAGAGGCCAATTAATCAATTACGATTCACACAATCCAATTAACACTAGTAATCATACTATCTCATGTTAATTCTCATTTTTGTCAATTATACATGAACACACATTTTCAACATCAAGCAATTAGTCATTAGAATTAATGCTAACCAACTAACCATAAAGAATCAATATCAAAACAACATCATTGGCATGACAATATATATTTCTCAACATACATATTCAAGCCAAAACACAATTACAAACAATTTCTCAAAATACCGTAATTTACCGATAAACCGAATAATTGGTCCAAGTTCAAGTATATTCCAATCACATAGACTTATTGGAATCAATTCAACTAATAATTTAACTATCCAATTAATAATTAAACTATATTAATTTCAATTCAACTATTATATTTCTATTCCATTATTTTCCAATTCTATAACAAAACCCATTATTTCACTATCAATGGTTTACTCACAACAAACATAACAATCTAATACACATAGATTATCAATTGCACACAACTTATCACATTTATATCATCACATTCCAACAATCATCAAATACCCAAAATTGCAACATAGAAGAACATGGATATCAAAGTATAGAATTAAACCCACTATAACATACTATCATACAACCTTTTAGCATGAAAGAACCCCACCCTTACCTTGGCAAATATGAAATCTTTCACCATAGCTCTAAACTTTTCTCCAAAATAAATCCTTCAAACATAATTTGGAGACACACCTAAAAACCAGTTTGGAAATCAGTTTATCAGACGAACTTAAAATCCTCAAAATCAAAATCGCTCCGGTCAGAACTTACCTCTATGAGTCAGGCACGTTGTGTCAAAACCACGCGACGATCCAACGGTTGGATTGAGAGATACATCCGTTTTGCTAAGGTGACTCAATGCTGAAACTTGCTGCGAAAATGAGATTTCTTCTAGCTTTTCTCTTCCACCATTGTTCTCTTCCCTTTTGCCTCTTTTCTCTTCTTCCTATCTTTTCCCCCAAATGAAAATAGTAACCTCTAAAACCCTAACCTTCTCTTACTATCTCACTTATGTCAATTGGGCTTAACCCACCAATCCATCCATTATGTTTCTATCACTTAGGCCCATTTAGTTATATCTCTCTAATAACTCAATTAAGTCAAACAACACAAACACTCACATAATTAAATACTTAAATAATTATTATATCACATAATAACTAAATAAATAAGTTATTATTAAAAACACCAAACAATATAATTACTAATATAATTAATAAAAATATTAATAAAAATCGGGATGTTACATCACTCGATAAAACGTACATACTTTTATCATTAAAAATTCAACATCTCGCAGCGGAATTTAATAACAACATCATATTCAGATAAACTATTCATAAATTAATTCAAAAACAATTCAAACGCCTCGTTCCCGATGTTACAGATCAGAGCATTACAAATCAACTAAGTTAAGGATAAACTGAAAATAAACGAAGATGAGCACCCAGGCCATCTTTCGACTCACATCAGCTAAGATCAATCTTACTGACTATTTGTACAACAAGTACAATTAACACAAAAATAACAAGAAAGGGGTGAGGATAAACTTCGATATATTAACAACGTAAGAAATGCGAGGGTAGATTGAACACATAATAACAACAACATTTAATCACTACACAATACTATAATTATTTAAACTCAGCACAACAAATAATCCACACCAACATCACAAAGCTTATAAGTATGCAATGTGACTCACGAGTCAACACTATGCATGTGGTACCCATTTATTTAGATTTTTAAATTTGCAAATGATGAAGCTATCTATCTTTGCTATTATACCAAGTTTCAATTTCTCAAGTTTCGGAAAATTGAAGATGATTGTGGAACTACTGTGTCAGAACTGAAGTTGCAACCTTTCTTTTAAATATTTTTTAATGGAACTTTGAGACTATGATGTCTTTTTTGTTATCCTTTCTTTTAACAGTTGTTGTATCATATATTTTTGACAACTAGGCACACTGAAAA
The DNA here is from genome assembly GCF_029867415.1 of Vicia villosa. Taxonomy (NCBI): domain Eukaryota; kingdom Viridiplantae; phylum Streptophyta; class Magnoliopsida; order Fabales; family Fabaceae; genus Vicia; species Vicia villosa. The sequence continues at coordinate 103,618 of NW_026705405.1, read as the reverse complement.
TCTGAGTTGGACTAAACACATAAGAGCTGCAATGGGAGTAGCAAAGGTAATCCAATTTTTCTAAGAATATATATATTTCCCATGTGAAAACAAAGTGGACTTATCATTTGGTTAGTGTCTTAACACGATTGGTCTGATCAAGGTATTTAGATAGCTTAAATTTTCACCTTATATTTAGATAGCTTAAATTTTCACCTTATATAATACTCACTCTTAATTTTTGATAATTGATCATTTTGTTTTGAGTTTCTGAACTGGACTGTTTTCTCTTATGAAGGATCGGCTGTTATGCTTATAATTACGTCATGACAAATTGGCCAGTTGCAAATATGTGGAGATGATAGAGTGGTGATGCATTGGGCGTAATGTCATATCGATGCCCTGACTGTATAGCTTGTGGGCTGCCGTGATTATTGGTAGGGACTGATAGGAATGAAGTTAGCTGGCAGGCTTGGACCGGTTAGTTCAAATGTTAGTTAGAATTAGGTTGGTTCTGTCAATACTGTTAACTGATAATCAGGTTAGGTTAATAGGTTCAAAATGTGAAATCAGGCATATGCAATACATGATAGATACAATGCCTTCAAAAATCCAAGATTTAAAAAAGGCATTTGTAGATGCACACAATCATCTTGATCTTCTTTTATAGCCTTCAAAAGATAGAGGCATGAGGATAGAAGAGTATTTTCCAGAAACCAACGGTTACTTTCCAACGAATAGTATTAATGTAGATGTTGGTTAGTACAACACATTACTTCCTTAGCATGTAGTTTGCAGCGTTATCATGATAGCGTGGAAGACAGCTTCTGAATAGTACAAACCTCTTTGTAAAAGTGGATTTGTTGAGCATACCGTTGTACTAAAATCTTCTTGAAAAAGTTTCTTGATCTTATCTTCAAATGATGTACTTCTGATCTGAAGTAGTAATATGGGAAGAGATCAACTTCTTTATCTTCGTTTTTCTGATGAGTAGTTCACAAACTACTTTGTTATGATAGTACGAAAAATATCAGAGCCATTAGGACCAGAACTTTATCTTTTAGAAATGATAGCAACAAATTTTCTTAAATATGACGCAAGACTTCCTATTTAAGATCAAATATGTATCTGGAGAATAAGATAACTGATGTGAGGAATGAGAAAGAATCCTCGTAACATTATGTTCAATAGTGTCAGAGTCTTTCAGAAATAGAACAATGTTTTCAGATATATAAAGCAACAACTTTTTTGAAGACAAGTCATAATATTTGAACTTTGAGTCATGACAACTAATTCGCAATTTTGATCTTTATCAACTGATCTTGACTAGGTCATTAGAGTTAGAAGTAACAGCTCTTCTGACGAACACATCTTGACTTCTGAATTTTTGAAGTAAAAGCTTGTATCTGACGTAGATTTGCTTTCAGATCTTGAAGACATATTTCTTCTGGGAACACTTGAGACTTATGAAGCAACAACTTATTGAGAAGTACACATGAGATCCTCTTTCTGGTTAACATCTAGCATTCTTCAGAACTACTGATGTTTCTTCAAGAAGAAGTGAAACTCTTTTTGACGTGCCAAGCATATTTATGATGTTTCTTTAGACAACAGTCCTGAGTCAATAAGCATTTCTAATCTTCACACTCAAGAAACCGTTAGAAACAAAATTGTGTACATATAAAATATATGTGTTATTACCATTGAAACTTAGAGATAGAATGCAGAACCAAATCTTATTCTAACAAAATTTTCTAGCAAAAGCACTTGAATCTCTAGCCTTTTTGTTTTCTCCTTCGTAGCCTTCTTCTCCCTAATGCCTCTCTCTCTCTCTCTCTCTCTCTCTCTCTCTCTCTCTCTCTCTCTCTCTCTCTCTCTCTCTCTCTCTCTCTCTCTCTCTCTCTCTCTCTCTCTCTCTCTCTCTCTCTCTCTCTCTCTCAAGCTCAATTTCACGTATCAGTAAAATCTCAACTTCCCACACTTCTCCCTTTTTAATAGAAAACATATTACCCTCTTTTAGGTTATTGCTATCCTATCTTCATTAATCTCCATAATTTCCACATTACCCTTACTACCTTTATTTTCTATTTATTTTAATATTAAATCTAATTTCTACCAATATACCATTAATTAATTATTATTTTTAATTCTCCTTATTTTTCTATACTTATATTATTTCAATTATTCTCCCTATTATAAAATTAATTAAAATTCTAATTAATTTTACTACTCTCACCACTCTAACCACATGCCACATAATACACATATATTCACCAAAAATTAACTAAAAGCATATAATTCAATTAATAATTACATAAAATGCAATTAAATTCAATTAATTGAACTTGGAGTGTTACACAACGTCACCTGCGTATGGAGGGTTTCCAATCCAAGAAAGAAAATCCACTCTCAGTAGTATTACAAATAGTCTTAGACGAACAACCCCTTGTCAATTGCTTCTTCTCCTAATACTACGAATGTCTCACAGGTCGTTGGAACATTCGGCACAACATCTGTCCATGTAACATAATTATGAATCTTTAACATCTCAAATAAAATATTTACTTGATTTAAATTACAATTGCAACTTCTCAAGTAAAGGATTCATAATATATCTCTTGCAAACACTAAACCATACTTTAAATCATCTTTAATTGAGATTGGATATTTTTTCAGTAAGTGCAAATTCAAATTAAATCTCTTCATGGAATGAATCTTCAATCAATATCTTTTCATATTCAATATCTCCACAATCTTGAATAAACTAAATCTGAAACAAATCTTCCTTCAAGGCATATTTAAATAAATTGTTTCTTCAATGCAAATCAAAATCATCTTATTTGAATATTTTTTATCAAACCATATCCAATTAAATCTTCTTCGATCTTTATGTATTATGATTTAATAAAATATTTTTCCAACTGATTTGGACTAATAAACTTCATAGAAACAAACATAATCACACTTAGATTTACTCACAAAATCTAGCTAATAGACTGAAGTTAGATGTTGCACTTCATGTTGGAACATCATGTCTCACATGATGCCTCTTCATATTTTACACCTTGTGTTAGATCATGTTGTTTTACCAAATGCAGCAATCAAAGTAACAATAATCCCCCCTTTGATAAATTTTGGCTAAAACAACTTTAATAAATTCTACAAAATGTACATAAGTAAATCTTCAAACAAAACACAATAAGCACCATACCACATAACACGCATCAGAACATACATCATTAACGAAATATTTATCAAAGATTAATGGTGGTTACTACACATCAAGAGATTAGATCAACACACACACACACACACACAAACATCATGTTGTAACATATTGTCCCACATGATCATTACTTCCCCTTTTTGCCACAATTTGGAAAAGGTATGGAAAGAACCACAAATAAAACACCAAGCTTCAGGGTCCATAACAAAAGCTTGACAAGAACAATAACCAACTAGGCCAACACACATCTCTATCCAAAGGATCTAAAAATGGAACAAGTACCATAGACCAAGAACACAAGAACAAATACAACAAAGGAATATGAAAATAGCAGTAGCAGCAACAACTTGTTAAGGTGCAAAAGCTCTAACGTTTCTCTATCAAAAACTAGATCAATTTCATCAACAAGTGTCATGCTTTGAGACCATTCTAGAATTCCCCCACGAACATTTCTTGGTTTGTGTGGATGACTCTTATGGTAGCTTCACTGAAACATGTCTCTGAGGGACCCGATCAAATGTTAAACAGGTTCGTGGTAGATATCTTCATGTGTCGATTGACTGCGAAATGAAGCATGAGTTTCTTCACCATATCATGATAGTTGGCTATGGAAGCTCGGGATAGATCCATGTACCATTGCAAGGCCTCGTCTTTGAAAGAGCTAGACAAGTGCTTTCACTTCAAGGAATCGAGTGCTCCGATAAGGGTCATATGTGTGTTGATGGAAGCGACATGCTCATAGGGATCACTACGTCCATCAAACTTTTCCAAGGAAGGAGGCTTGAACCATTTGCGAATAGATATTTCCTATATTTCGTCTAAAAGTGGCTAAGGATCCAAAACTTCTATCTCAACTGTGGTGGTAGTCTCATGTTGGCATTGTTGGATTTTATGGACATTGTCCTCTAGTCTTTAATTTTGGCGATGAAGTTCCTCCATGGTGACTCACATTTTGGCTAGGCCATTAGAATCACTTCTACCTCTAGTATCCTCAGACGTGAGGGATTATGCTCTCATAACAACCATGACTAGGAACAATTAGGTATAGGAGTTAAGGTATCAATGAGTATCAAAATAGTTATGGTAACGAAAGGTGTAGCCCAAATTAGTCTTACTGAAAGCCCATAGTGGACACTAATATAGTTGTCAAAAAGTAAATAATGTATGACACCCATATGATGGTAGGGGTGGTCACAAGCCTTAGTATTTTTCAGTGGTTTAGGACTTGCTCATGGAGGTGAAAAATCCTATTTGGCATTGTTTTGCTATAGAGAGAGAGAGAGCAAACTCACGTAAGGTAAAAAGCTTTATGTTCTTAGTGATATTTCATGTGTATCTGAGTTGTCCCTCTGCCTTAAGGTTGAGGTATTTATAGAGGCATGTGGACCTAGAGTTCAAAAAACTCCTAAGAAATGGTAACCTCTCCCTCTTGACTGGGGGAGCTTTTGACTACATATTTCTTAGGAAGTCATGGGCATGAATTCACACATACATTTATGGGATGGATAAACATTATTATTCATGTTTCCCTTTAGGGTGAGCCCCATGCTACATGAGGGTTATACTCTGGGAGACGCGTCATGGGGCTGATAGCCGGTGAGGGACATATGTTACCCCATTTAGAGGGTCTCACAAATATATCACTACAATTATAAAAAGGTATAGAGTATGTGTCATAGTCACTTAGTTCTGAGTCTTTTTTCTTATGTCACTCCATCAAACAAATATTAGCTACTTTTTAATCTAAACTTGAATTTGATGATGAAGAATATTCACCTTCTCCCGAGTAATGTATGCTCTACGTCCTTTGTCTTAGCTTTTAGATTTATAGAATGGTTATTTTATGTTGTGCTTCATCAATCTTGGACATTTGTTTTTGTAGTGTTCGATTTTACCACACTTAAAGCATGTTATTTTATTTTTTTCCTTCTTTTTATCATCAAACTTCTTTAGAGAATTTGATTTTCAGATCTTCATTAAGTTTATGTGTGGATGTTTTAGACCATTATTCATCATGTAATTATTTTACAATCTCTCAGATAGTCATATATCTTTGCCTTTCGTAGAGTAATCACTTGAGTCATGTTTATCTTCTTTCACCTTGGCCTTGGAAGTTGAGGTTTCGAAAAAATGTTTTTCTCATAATCTTTATTCTGACCTTTAATATTTGTAATGCTTTCACTCGCTTTAAGACTCATTGACTCATGTTCATGTTCATTGAGCTTTCCAACGAGAGTTGACATATGTAGAGTCTTTAAATCATGGGATTCCTTAATAATAGTTATTTTAGGTTGTCATTCCCTGTACATAGATTTCAAAATTTTATCAACACAATTATGATTAGACATTGTTTCCTCTGAATTCTCTAGTTTGTTGCTTGTATGTGAAAACTTCATTTGCGTAGAAGCCACAATTTCACCGAGTTCCATACAGAAAAATTCTTAGAGGACAACTTCTCTACCCATCACAAAATATTGGGTATGGTACCTTCAGCCAATCACAATGTTCCATTTAATTTTAACACATTTAATTAATTATAAAATAGTATAATTTTTTGTTGTTTCCAAGAAATTTTACATTGAAGGTAACTTTACCCAACTTTTTGAGTTGGGTAGATAAGAATTCACCAATTCTTATTCTTCTATCAAAGTGCTAATTTTAGTAGGCTGCTTGATGTCTTCAGTTCCCTCATGAAGAATTTAAAGAGCGTCCCACATTGCCTTAGCCATCTTAAAATGTGATATTAAGAAACATCATATTCACACTCAATTGAGAGATGAGTATATTTCTCACTTTCAAATCAAAAAGCACCTTCCTAATCTCACTGTCATTCTATTCTTTATGTGGTTTATTAACGGATTCGACATAAGAACAAAAGGTCATTCTCCTAGGACTGCCCATAATTGTAAATCCATAGACATAAGGTACACGTACATGCAATCCTTTCCATATACATAATTTTGACCAATAAAAATAACATTAAATTTGTTCAAATTAGCCTTAAATGATCCTATTCAAAAAATTTATTGAATCAATTCAAATGTTGAAGGTTTTCCTTAAAAGTTCAAGATCAAAATAGTTCTTGAATCGATTCAAAGGAATGTTTGAATCAGGTTATCTCAGCATTTGAATCGATTCCCACAAACAGAGAAAGATCAAAATATCTCTTTGAATTGTTTCAAACAAGTTTCTGATTCGATTCTTACAAGCATAATGGAAATTATGAATTTCAAAAATCTATTGGAATCGATTCAGAACCTTTTTTGAACCATTTCAAGCAACCTTGACAGTTTGAATCGAGTCATGAATCACCTTCAATCGTTTAAACCTTCATTTTATATTAAAAAAAAAAAAACATTTTTATTTTGTATGTGAGAGAAGATCAATGAAGAAACTCAAAATATGATAAAATAAGATAAAGAAAATTTCAAAACATAAGATAAACCAGTATGCACATATGCAATTCCATTAAAAAATGGGAAGGCTATCAGCCACCATATTTTACCCTCCTTATGGATTGGTTTATAAAACCACATTAATAACATCTTTGATAACTCTTCTTGGATTGTTAGAAATGGCAAAGATATAAACTTTTGGTTGGACTCTTAGTGTGGTATACCTGTGGTTCAGAAATACAATGTTCCTAGTTTTTATCAGGATTCTCTCAAAATGCATGTCAGCAATTTCATTGTCAACAACAATTGGTCTCTGCCTCTTAATCTCATTGACTTTTCCTGACTTTAACTAAATAAATTGTTGATACTTATAAATCACTAATTTCTAATTTTTTTTAAAGAAAAACTGTAAGTTTGTTAAAAAGGAGGGTAAAATTATTAATGAACATACACAATAGTCATGAAACGATTGTGGAGCAGAGAGACGAAAAGATGTATTAAAAAGGAGGGTAATTATAAAATGGAAGAAACTGTTGAATATTGCCTTGAAAATTTAAAATAAATACACACAATTATCTAATAGGGTGATACTGATCTGAAACTCGTTTTGGAGGAAGCTTTCTTAGAATGAACAACACCAATGCTGATGGAACAATCTCTACCAACTGCACCATAAAATAATCAACAAAGACAAAATCATTCAATTTCATCATCATCTCAAACAGTTTTCAAGTAGCTTCAATATGAGGAGGAATGTTGAATGTTGAAACTTACCAAATAATACATTAAGTTAAGTATGGGATGATCCAAAACATCAAGATCTGCTTCCTTATGAAATGCTGAAACAGCAAGCTACATAAAAACCAAGATCTTAGTAAACAATAATTTCAGATATTTATAATACATATTTTCAAACTGAGAGAAACTCACCAAAGCACATCTTATCAAGAAACATGTGCAGCAAATACTTGTAACTGATCCAACCTGCCAAGAACAAAAATATTAGACACGGTTAAATTAAATCGTGGCAGAATAGAGCGTCATGGTAGATTTGTCACAATTAAACTGTGACTAAACATCTAACATTTACTTTTGATTATAACAAAAGACGAAAGGGGTTACATATTTAGACACTAACCTCGTAGAGCTTCTTTTGACGACCTCTGGATTCAATGGGGAAGCGTCTCAACAAGAAAAACAACCTACATCATCATGAACATGTTAGTGTTACCGTGTGTAAGAAGAATGCATCCATTTGCAAGATGATAGAATATGTATACCTTCCACCATACAACAAAAATCCAAGAGAAGCACAGAATGATATAACTGCAAAACAACATTGAAACAAAGTTTACAATCCCATACATAGTAGCCTTCATTATATGTATGGAATCAAAGAGATCCTTGATCTTATTGCTAACTAATTCCACATGAAATTGATTTTTGATATAAAATATGAAAAACTAAAACAATGTAAATAGAAATAACCTGCAAGGAAGAGTTTAGCCGCTCCAAAGCCCGTGGCAGTTTTGCTTGCAGACATGTAAATCCAGAGGCAAATCTATAAACATGATGATGAGAAGAATAAGAGAAAGTAGCATTACCATTATATTTACTTGTAAAGGACTTAATCAAATTTGTACCATTACCTGTATGAAGTAAACAACTCCATTTATTGAAAAATAAGCAGGCCTAAGCTTTTGTGCAGGTTCACTTCTAGCCTGAAATACATTTGAGGCACATAAACTTGAAGCAAAATTAATAATTAATATTCGAATTCTCTTATCAGAAAGTTGATGTACCTGGTGATATATCTCAGCCCAAAACAAGACCAGCAATGTATAAGTAGAGAAAAACAGAAGACCAGGAACTTCCATTAACACCTGTTCAAATGCCTATAACATAACATAACAGGTTAGAACATTACATGATTCAAAAAATAAGGTAAAGAGATTTGTGAAGTGAAAGTACCTTTGGTTTAATTGCGAAAACACTTTCGTACAAACCAAAAATAAGAGCCCTCACTGCAAATGTAATAGGTAAATATAAATAAGTTTAATTGACTGATAATAGATTATTCGTAATCGTAAGTGTTTACCTCCATTGACGAGAAAATTCATCAAATGAAAAACCTTCTGTGTTGTCCATCCATATTCAGGGACTCTCATTTGAATCCGCACCAGTTGTATCTGAACAAACAAAGAGATGATTATTAATTCATTTGTGAAATTTTTGGCATTGATCTAAGATTTTGAATGAAAAGACGTACGAGGGCAATAACGGAAACGGTTGCGTAAGCGGCACATAGGGTATAGTAAATGCTTCTCTGCCATTGATCTAGATGATAAATCTCGTTGAACGACGATTGAAGTGGAGATTCTCCTTCTGTAAACGTAAACGTCTTGGTCCTAAGTGAAAATGCCATGAAAATGAAAACTTGAGTTGTAAGGAAAGAATCTGAAGATGGAAGAAAGAAGAAGAAGAGGAGGAAGAAGAGTTTGGTTTTCGCTGTGTTTCATGAGAGACAGAGAGATTGGAAGTTTAGTGAGTGGACACGTGGCGAGAGGAAAGGTGGTACACGTAGGTTTATTGTTGTGTACACGTGTGACATGGTGGCATATCGTTTTAGAGTATTGCAGTGGACAGACATGACAATAGTTTGGCATTGTTTGGGTTTGATGTATTCGGTTTCGGTTGGTGTGATACTTGACTTTATCGTTCCTCCGATCAATTTGTGTAGTTATTGTTTTGGAATTGACCATTTCTTCTTCAATGTAAGCAAATTTCTACTCCCAGAAAAACAATTTTTGTCTACTTTTTTATTTAGGGTAATCATAAATACATCGCTATTTAGTATTAAGATTAATGGATAAAAGTTAATTCTTTCTCTTATTTATATATATATATATATATATATATATATATATATATATATATATATATATATATATATATATATATATATATATATATATATATATATATATATATATATATATATATATATATATATATATATATATATATATATATATGGGAGGGAATCATTTGACACCAGTGTCAAAGTATTAATTTTGACACCAAATCTTACCCCTTTATTCTTAACAATTCAAAGGTTAGTATATATTTCCTTAAAAAACTCGTGTTAGTTTTAAGTAAATGTATCTTAACCTTTAGATTAATAATAATAAACGGGTAGGATTTGATGTCAAAATTAATACTTTGACAACGGTGTCAAACGATCCCTTATATATATATATATATATATATATATATATATATATATATATATATATATATATATATATATATATATTTACTCCAAGAGTATAAAACTTACTCCAAATCCTAACAATTGATTATCATTGATCTAACGGCTTTAATTGATCATTTAATTTGGAAATATTTTTCTATATACAAAAATAATTAAGGTCGTTAGATTAATGATAATCAATGATTAAGATTTAGAGTAAGTGTTGAACACTTACTCTTGGATTATATATATATATATATATATATATATATATATATATAAATTTTTTTTTTGGTGTAGTCTATTTTTACTCTTTATTATGTAATTTATATAATAATTTTCATTTAAACTATTATTATTAACTTCCTCAAAAATTTTTAGGGTGCGTTTGTTTGACGGATTTAAATTACAATTTCAGGAATGTTATTTCTTGGAATGTTAATCCTAAGAATTTTATTCCTATCAATTTTTTTGATAAATAATTAAGGTTCCAATGAATAATTTAAAATTTTATTTTATTTAAATTTTTAAAATTTTAAAAATATAAAATAATGTGTTGAAATAATATGAAAGTGGGTAGTTTGAATTAGTTATTTTTTATTCTTATGAGAATATATAATTCTCACCCTTTAACATGGAAATAAACAGTTAAAATTTTATGAATAACATATATTTCTGGGTATTATTTATTCCAATGCACTTTTTTTCTTTCTCATCTACCAAACAAATGAATAACTATTTTCAGCCTCAGATTCCCATAAATCTTTTTTCTAGCACCGAATCAAACACACCCTTAGAATTAACTTCTACATAATGTGTTTTTTTTTAAATTAAATATAAATAAAAAATATAACTTATATTTTTTTTGGGTGCACATTGAAAAAAGTGGTCAGAAGAGCACGTGAGTGCCCGTGTGGACGGTATTATATAATAAATTTGTTAAATGAACTTTTTATGGTAGGATATATGAGCAGTTATTCTCCATTTCTATATTTATTGTATATATTATGAAGAGTTTAAGGGTAGTATATTGTTAGTGTAAAAAAGAATTACACATTTATTCAAATTAGAATATTTTAAAGTGTTAATTTATAAAGGGTTAATACCTATTTCTACCCCTGTTATATGAGATTGGTTTGAAAAATCTCCCTGCCAAAAAAAAAGTTGCAAGAATTCCCCTAACAATTGAAGATTCTCTCGTTTTAAACCTTGTAAAAAATTTACTTTTAAAACCAACCTTGTCATTTGAATGACTCTATCATTTTGAACCCTGTAAATTATTTTTTTTAGTAAAACCAACATTGTCCATCATATTCCAGAGGGTTTAAAATGACATAATCTACAAGATTACAGTGTTTAAAATGACTTAATCTTCAAATGGCAAGGTTGATTTTAAAAACAAAACTTTTACAAGGTTTAAAACGAGAGAATTTTCAAATGTTAGGGGAATTCTTGCAATTTTTTTTTTGGCAGGGGTTTTTTCAAACCAACACCATATGGCGGGGGTGAAAGTAGGTATTAACCCAATTATAAAAGTATTTTAAAATTTAAAGTGTGACTTGACGTTTTACATGGTTGTCATTGTGTAAAAATAGTTTACGTTTACATGGTTGTCATTGTGTAAAAATAGTTTACACCGTCTGTGCATCATCCTTTTTTTCAATAAAGAAAGAGAAAAAAGATATGCACCGACAGTGAAAGTCAATTAATCACTATCATGTATCATGTCAAGTCATCCTAATATTTTTGAGTTAATTGTGTAATATGATTAATTGATGAATTTTCATTGAATAACAGTATAAAATTATTTTACACGATCAGTGCACTACCTTCAACCTAAAAAAAAAATACATGAGGTGTATTATGCCAATATTTCCTTTCTAATTTTACCTATTATATAAACTTTTATGCATATTATTAACTATTCAAACATAAAACATAAAAAATATATATTTAAATTTTTTTTGAATAATAAAACTTAGGTACAATTCTTTAGGTGTGGTTTTTACTATTGATAATTTTTCAATGCACCCACCCATGGATCTTTTAGTTACCGCGCAAATTTCCAATTTTGCCTCATGCTTCTGTAGATGCACTTCCAGAAACACATTTATTTTGCAAAAAAATTATCTCCTTCCGTAGACACATCGACGGAAGATTTTTTTTTTAATCTAAAATAAAAAGACCCATTCTGATTGAATCAAAATTTAAAGGTCTCGTGACTTTCATCACTCCAATCACCAATCTAATTTTTCTAGCATTTATTTTAAACAATTCTAAACAATGTCTAGTTAAATAAAGCTAATCCAATTGATTATTTTAGAAGAGGCTCCTTTTTATCTTCCCATTTGTTCAACCTCTGGACGGAAGTGTTAAAATCATAGTACCTATGAATTTTCTGTTATCTTATGGATTTTCTCAATTAATAACAAAGAAATATAATTTGAAATAATTTTTATCTTAAGATACAATATTTTTTAAGAAAATAATAATAATTTTAGTTTAATAAAAAATTGTTTCAATTAAAATGAATTTAAAAATATACTTGAAAAGATGTGTTATTGGATAAAATACAAAAATGTGTGTCACTTACCATTAACTTTAATTTATATGATTCAAAATATTGTTATATTAATATATGTCATTAATGAAGTTTATACAATTAAAATAATGTTTGTACAATTAAATATTAGAAAAATTATTTGTTATTGATGTCATTTCACAAATATATGTTATCAATGTAAATAGGAGAAATATACGAGAAAAAGTGTATTACTTATTCAATTGTAGTATACTATTATTATTTATAGTCAAATTCTATGGATTCAGATATTTTTGTAAATGGTACCTAGACAAAAATAATATTTGTATACGAGAAAAAATCTATTATTGATCTAAATATTTTTATATACGAAAAATGATATTTATCATCCAAAAAACTTTTATTAAAAAAAGGTATACAGGAAAAAACTATTATTGATCTAAATATTTTTATATAAACGATACCTAAACATAAATAATATTTGTATATGAGAAACATTTATTAATGATCTAAATATTTTTATATATGAAAAATGGTATTTATGATAAAAAAAAAATTATTCAAAAAAGGTATATGGGAACAAAACTATTATTGATTTAAATTTTTTTATATATGAAAATTTACAATTGATTCAGATATTTTTGTAAATGATACCTAACATAAATAATATTTGTATATGGGAAAAATCTATTAATGATCTAAATATTTTTATATATGCAAAATGGTATTTAAGATCCAAAAATATTTTTTATTCAAAAAAAGATATACGGGAAAAATTATTATTGATTTAAATTTTTTTTTACCTTCTATTTGAAATAAATATATTATGTAAACAAATGCGCGTACCAAATTAGAACCCGTGCGTATGCACGGGTTTGTTACTTGTTTAATGAGTGAAAATAGGAGAAATTTGCTTACGTGTAAGAGAAGATTATACACTAGTCAACCACACCTAAGTTTTGCCGTTAATGAAATAGATAAGTATGATATGTGCTAGATAATATTTTGTGCTTTAGCGCCCCAAATTAAGAAACTCATTTATAAAAATATATATTAAAAAAAAAAAATATTAATTATATATTTTTATTAAAATTAAAGTAAAATTTTAAGATAATATTTCTTTACCTAGTTTTTAACTTGTGCTTCTAGAGCATAAGCTAGTATTATTTATATTATTATTATTATATTTATTATATTTATTATATTTTAATAGAGAGTAGTTTGATGAATATTGATCTAAATAAAACTGCAATTGATCTTAAAAATCAAAAATCTTAAAAAAATATTTTAAATGTGTTTTGATGTTATTTTTCAAAATTCATTCAAATCGACCCAAACCGAACTATATATATATATATATATATATATATATATATATATATATATATATATATATATATATATATATATATATATATATATATATATATATATATATATATATATATATATATATAGGGAGCATATCAAGTGAGAGCATTTTTAAATGAGAGATGAGAGGAAGAAATATCAACCATTTGATTCATCAAGAGAGAGAATGTTAATACATTAATTTATCTCTCTTGATGAATCAAATGGTTGATATTTCTTCTTCTCATCTTTCATTTAAAAAATGCTCTCACTTGATATGCTCCATATATATATATATATATATATATATATATATATATATATATATATATATATATATATATATATATATATATATATATATATATATATATATATATATATATATATATATATATATATATATATATATATATATATATATATATATATATATATATATATATATATATATATATATATATATATATATATATATATATATATATATATGGGGACGACTCAAGTGAGAACACTTGGTTATTATGAGAAATGAGAACAATGAATCACGACCATTAAATTTGATTTTAATGGATTGGATTGGTTTCTCTTTCTAAGATCCTTAATATTTAATGGACTGGATCTTAGAAAGAGAAACCAATCCAGTCCATTAAAATCAAATTTAATGGTCGTGATTCATTGTTCTCATTTCTCATAATAACCAAGTGTTCTCACTTGAGTCGTCCCCTATATATATATATATATATATATATATATATATATATATATATATATATAGGGCATATCATATGAGAATGTGAGAATGAATCTGAACCATTGAATTTTAAAATAAATGGTGTAGATTATGGCTGAATCTTTTTTTCTCTCTCCTACATCATTTATTTCAAAATGTAGGAAAGAGAAAAAAAAGATTCAGTCATAATCTCCACCATTTATTTTAAAATTCAATGGTTCATATTTATTCTCACATTCTCATATAAATATGACATTCTCATATGATATGCCCTATATATATATATATATATATATATATATATATATATATATATATATATATATATATATATATATATATATATATATATATATATATATATATATATATATATATATATATATATATATATATCAAATGACAACTTTGTTTATAGTGAGAACTGAGAACTTTTAATAATAATCACTAGATTTAAATTAATGGTTCAGATTTACCTCATATTTTAAATACATATTACATAAATATCTTGTTCACTTAAACATTAATTAAATATTTTAAAATATGAGATAAATCTGAGTCATTAATTCAAATTCAGTGCTTATTATTAAAAGTTCTCATTTTTCATTATATATAAAGTTCTCATTTCATATGTCACCTATATATATATATATATATATATATATATATATATATATATATATATATATATATATATATATAATGAGAGATGAGAGGAACAAATATCAACCATTAGGTTAATCAAAAATCATTTATTACAATTTTAATGTAGCTATTAATTTCTCTCTCTTGGTTAATGATATTTGTTCCTCTTACCTCTTATTTAAAAACCATCCTACTTGATTTATTAAGAGCATAATTATTTACAAATAGTTATTTTTTAATACTATTTATTAGTTTAGTTTAATCTATTTACTTTTATTATTTCATTCAACCATAATCGATCATTCTTATTTTGTAATGTTAATTTTTAATATATTATATATTATATCAAATCTATTATTTATTAGTATTTTTATTAGCTATTAAAAAAGCAGAAAGTTATTTAAGTTTATTTGGTAAGTAAATAAGTATGGTATTATCTAATTGGTCGGTCTGGTATGAATTTTATGCTCTTAAAATCACACTAAAAAACTATAGTATGGTATGATTTAATAATTTGTTGACTGAAAAATTCCAAACACAAGAGAGATGGATTAATTGTGTTGATTAAAAATTAAAATCAATTTATAAAAACTTTATTATTTCAAATAATTATTTTGATTTTGATAATCACACATAGATAAGGCATTGAAATAAAGAAAGATTAAGATGAAGAGAGAAACACATACAGATAACATAAACAGTAGAAATAAAAGAAAGAAGAGATAAATAAAGTGTATATTAGAGATTTATACATGTTCAACATGATCATTTGTCATACTCATGACCCCCAAAAGTTTCTCCTTGAGAGTTTCACTAAACACACTTGAACTTTTTATAAGATTTCCCCACAACCCTCCCTCACTACTACATAAAACATTGTTAACCTTGGTTAGATATAAAGTGTTGCCGCCGTTTCATATGTGAGGTAACGAAGGGCGTCATAAAAATTGCGCCACTTTACCTCTCGGTTGGAATTCCACATACGAGATAGGCATAACTGTCATGGGTTTCATCCCCAACGATAATTTTTTTTAATTTTTAAATGGTAAAAACACATTTTTCTTTGATTTTTGTCATTTAATCGACGGATAAAACACAATTGAGTTTATTATATATAATGTGGATAACTTATTTCACCAAATCTTAACTGAACATAACTTTTCAAATTGATTTACAAAATAATTATATGGACAACTATATTATATTTAAAGAACAACTTACATTACTCAATGATTTTTGAGCATCTTGTAATCTCTTTCAATATTTCAAGTTCTTCAATCAACAATTCCTTCTCTACTAGTTCATTCTTCACAACATAAAAATTGATGCTTTGCAAAATGAAAGTATAGAATAAATTGAACGAAAATTAGAAGCTTTGAGAAATATTTTAACCAATAAAGAACGTGAGATGAATGATGAGTTACAAAATGCTTGAACAATATTAATTAGTGTAAGATGTTTTTCAAATACAACATAATTTTTCATACTATTATTTTCAAAATCAATTTAATAAGTTATATGTTCAAAGATCAACACGAGGGGACATTTTTTTGTACTTTTGAGCATTTATTTTAGGAGCAACACACTTTGTGAGAGACATACCACATACTCACTCAAAATCTTAAGGTGATAGGTGTGTGGATTCTCCCACTTATAAAGGCTCAAGCAAGGTTGTCAGAATCGAGTTTTTACTTTGACTCGTTTTGTCTAGGTAAAATCAAAATGTAAAATCGAAGCGTAAAATCATTAAGTTTACTTTATATTAAAATAATATTAAATTTATATACATGACATATATATACTTGTGTAATATTGTAAATGCAGTAATCTAAAGTTTTAACTTAATTATAATGCAAAAAATACTATATCGCCATAGTGAAGTGAAATATTTACAAATTTCTATCCAACTATATCAATTACCCACCAAATCATAAAAAGTAGGGTTAAATATACAAAGTCCCCCTGTAATATTAGCGAGATTTGTTTTTAGCCCCTGGTAAAGTTTTTTAAAAAAAAAGCCCCTTACAATTTCCAGATTCCTTCAGATACTCCTTGATTGCCACATTACAATAAAGATTCCTTATGACTACCAATGTGGCAGTCCACGTCATATTTTTTAAATCCATGTCATATTTTTTAAAGGATATATATTATTTTTATATTCTATATTTTATTTTTTACAGAATATATATTAATTAATAATTTTTTTTAGAAGTTAAGAAATTATTTAAACAAAAATTGTTATTTATTTGGTTGGCCAAAGCTTATGGCCCATCTACCTTAGGCATGTTACCAATTTAATAGCTAAAGTGTTTGTTTGCATTATAAACATTAATTTAGTTTCTGAAACATTCGATGTGGGACTCTTTTGCAATTTGACAATGCATAATCTCATTTCCACTGCCAAGTCCAGTTTGACTATGTTGAAGGAACTCTCTGCTGAATCAAAACAAAGGAAGAGAGTAGGGACCAAATCAAAGAGTGATAGCCCTTTGAATCCTCCAAGTCCATCACCTCCATCTTCATGTATTCATTTTCATTCATCTTCATCTTCATGTCGTTGGAACAGACAATGCCGTTAGAACAGACAATGCCCAGGAACAAGGTTGCAGCTTGTGCCGAGCACTATGTGGGAGATGGTGGCACAAACAAGGGTATCAATGAGAACAATACTATAATAAGCTTTAAAGAATTGCTTGAAATTCACATCAAGAAATGTTTCTATAGTCTAAGAGTTTAATATTAGGAAATTACTTTGTATTTAAAATCCACATTGTTATCAGGTTATGGTTCCTTTTAACTTTACCGAGTTCATTGATGACCTGACCTATCAAGTAAAGATTATGTTGTGATATGTTTTGGGCATGAAATGCAGGAACTTAGTAGCCAACAACTTGACAATAGATGCTTCAAATAGCATGTAATATTTATACAGATTATTTAATGCTGATTGTTTCAATAATTCATTAAAAAATATTTGAGCTTACTTTTATTTATAGGAAGTAATGTACGTTTTGATCTTACCATAATCTTGTTTTACTTTTATAAATTTCTTTTGATTTTGAATAACTTGAGACAAATATTTTTCCTATAAATATTTTGCAGTGGTTTGCCTACTGGATTAAACTGTCTCCAGAAAACTTTTCAATGCAATCGTGGTGCTGCCGCAAGATGTAAGTTTGATTATAAGCTAGTTTTTCTTGTGAGACATTGAAATGGATAAGAAAGGATATGATTCCATTTAACTTTACTGAGTGCAGGAAGTCATGCTGGCAAAATAATAGAAGTTGTTTTGAGTTAGATAAAATAATAGTAATGATGATAGAGAAGTTGTTTTGGTTTTGTATGGGAATGGAAGTGGGACTCCATCAGTTGTTAGTTTGTTTATGATTTTTTGATGATATTAGAAGTCCCGCATCGAAAATTTAGTAATAAGTAGGAGTGTTTATAAAGCTATTTCAAACAATAAATATTAAATGTGATGGTGTTGGGCTGCTGTGTAAAATGATTTGGGCTTAAGATCCAATGTATTATTTTGACACTTTAAAATAATAATTTATAAAAAAATATTAATAAAAATGAAGATAATAATTCTGAAAAAATATTAATGGTAAAAAATATAATATGTAATAAAATATTAATGGTAAGAAAATATAATATGTAATTAAAAAATCATAATAAAAAAATTCCACGTATATTTAAAAAATAATTAAAATTTTGAAAATGACACGATGGACTGCCACGTAGACAAAATGAAAGAATCTTTGATGCAATCTGGCAATCGGGGACTTATCTGACGGACAGGGGCTTAAACCGGATCTCGCTAATATTACAGGGGGGCTTTGTATATTAAACCCTAAAAAGTAACATCCAAAAGATTATCTAAAAAAACAAGAGTTTTATAAGTTTCTCAAGTTAAAAAAAAAAAAAAACAAGTGTTTTCATCTTCAACTTAATCAAAAGTTCAATTATTTTACAACCTCATCTTTATTAGTGTATTCATATTCGACTTGATTAAAATCATCTCTATATGATAAAGGTTATACAATATTATAACTAATATGTGAATGTGAATCAAATTAAAAAGTACGAGAGAAGTTTTCATGGGGCAGAATATAAATGGTGCTTTTTAAAATTTGACAAAAAAATGGCAAATCGGGTGAAAGAATAAAATCCAATGATTTTTAACGATTTTATCAATTTCAGAATGATTTTATCTATTTCGCCTACGATTCAACACAACGTTCTGACCTTGAAATGTGAAATCTATAGATTTTAGGTTTTAAATCGCGGTTTTAACAACTATTAGACCATATATTACTTACTGGGCTTATGCATATTATTGGGCCTGTCCTTTGTATAATGGGCTTACGTATTGTACTATTATTTCATAGCTCTAGAACTAGGATATATAATCTGCATCTATGCAATGCTTGTGTAAACACTTGTAACAAACTTTACCAGAAATCCAGTTATGGATATTACAATGAATAACAAAGTGCAGAGCACTGAATATCCTATTATGGTATCAATCGCCAATCGTTCCTAACCATCTTCCGCTCACCATATATACACACGCAAGAATTCTCTGAACTCAAATCTTGCAGTGTAATATCGTTCTTCTTTTTCACTTCCTAGTTTTCGCAACCTGGTTCCGTTACGACCTTCAGAGAATCTTCAACCATGGCGCCTTCACCAGAAAACAAGGATTCGCATTCACAACTCTCCAACATGTCCAACCACACAGTGTTTGGACCTAAGCTATCAATCAAGCTTTAAGAAAAGAACTTTCTTCTCTGGAATCAACAAGTCGAAGGCATCATCATTGCACACAAACTTCACAGATTCGTCGTGAATCCACAAATCCCTCCAATGTTCAAGACAGATGCAGATCGACTTGCCAATGTCAGGTCAGAAGAATATGAATCATGGATCGTTAAAGATCAAACCTTGTTTACTTGGCTTTTGTCCACAATTTCAGAATCTGTTTTACCTAGGGTTTTATCTTGCAAGCATTCTTATCAGATTTGGGATCAAATCCATAAATACTTCACTACAGTGATGAAAGCCAGGGTTCACCAATTGCACGCTGAACTCAAGATCACAAAGAAAGCAAATCGTTCGATATCTGAGTTCGTTCTTCGCATCCGTGCAATTGCTGATGCACTCTTAGCTGTAGGAGAGCCTATCTCAGAATGTGACCAAATTGATGCTATCTTACAAGGTCTTCCGGAGGAATACAATCCGTTCATCATGATGGTCTATGGGAAAATTGAACCACCTACACTCTATGAAATTTAGTGAGAGGACACGTGGCGAGAGGAAAGGTGGTACACGTAGGTTTATTGTTGTGTACACGTGTGACATGGTGGCATATCGTTTTAGTGTGTTGCAGTGGACAGACATGACATTGTTTGGCATTGTGTTGGGTTTGATGTATTCGGTTTCGGTTGGTGTGATACTTGACTTTATCGTTCCTCCGATCAATTTGTGTAGTTATTGTTTTGGAATTGACCATTTCTTCTTCAATGTAAGCAAATTTCTACTCCCAGAAATCTATTATTTTTATAATCTTAGTAAAATTATAAATTATAATTTGATTATTCAAAAATCAATATAAATTAAATCGCATATAATTGAATTGGATTGATCAAATTCACAAATAAACCGAACCGCAAAATAAATTTATTTTTATATTAAATGAATTTTTATCTCAAAATCGATCTAAACTGCAACGCAAACACTCTAGTATTTATTTATATTTTATTGTAATCTTTGTTTTATAGATTTTTCTTATTATAAAGGAAACTCTTGTATCCTTTCTCTTTTCTTTCTTCTTTCTCCTTTGCTAACATGATATTAAAGAGTTTGGTTTACTAAATAAGTTATTTGCAACAATACAGATTATCCTTTGATTTTGTTGTCAATTCGTGTGTTATGATCTATTTTTCAATTAATAAGTGTGCAACTAGCGAAATAATATACTGCAAAAGAGGTTAACGTTTGAGATAATTTAAAACGATTATATAATCACTCTAATTTTGCAAAATGATATCAATTAAAGAGTAATATTAAGGATTTTAAACAAAACAATATGATCATTCAATAATTTTGTTCGACCATGACTGATTCATGAGATCAATTGACTATTAGGCTTTGTTTGCGAGTTTGGAGGAGCATGGAGAGATTTTGGAAAATAGGAATGATTGGGTGAAAAGAATAGAAAATTTTTGAGTTGGAAGGTTTTGGAGGGTTTGAGGAGAGAAAAAAAGAATGACACATAATCTCTATCATTTATTTTAAAATTTAATGGTTCAGATTCATTCTCATGTTCTCACATAAAAATGACATTCTCATAGCACGCGTCCTCATATAGGACGTATACTATGAGAATGTCATTTTTATGTGAGAACATGAGAATGAATCTGAACCATTAAATTTTAAAATAAATAGTGGAGATTATGTGTCATTTTTTTCTCTCTCCTCCATCATTTATTTTAATAATGAAGGAGAGAGAAAATAAGAATAACACATAATCTCCACAATTTATTTTAAAATTTAATGGTTCAGATTCATTATCATGTTCTCACATAAAAATGACATTCTCATATATATATATATATATATATATATATATATATATATATATATATATATATATATATATATATATATATATATATATATAATACACACACGTTAATTATTAGACCAAGTCCTTCATCGATTAGGCAGTGTAAGAACTTTTACAATTGATTAGAAATATTTATTAATCAATTCCATACAAGCCTTGATATGTTTTCGCGAAATTTTTAAAATAAGAAAATAGGTTGGAAAACATTTTGTGTTTGTGTATATGTGTGATTGTCTCAGTACTTCAAAACTTGCTCTTAACATTTTATATTTTAACTAATCACCCTAAGACTTGAGCGTAACATCAGACAAACTTTCACACTTTCATAATTTGAAGTCTTCAAGTTCCTATACTAGAAACAACAATGACTTAGAATTTCAACTGAAACTTAAAATATCTTATTTATTAGGTGACGTCATGAGAAGCTTTACATGACAATTAAAATCATCTCTTCCAATAACATAGAACTCTCTAGAGTCGTCTCAAATTTTTGGAGATCCTGTGTAGGTTAGCTATAGTTTACTTATGACAAAACAAATAGAGACCCTATTTAATCAAAATTTAACTTGACATATAATTTATAAGGCCTTGTTTAACTATAGTTTAACCCTGAAAAATTTGAGGCCCTGTGCAGTAGTCCGCCTTGCACGCCCTCAAAGAAGGCCCTAGAACTCTTAGTATCCATAAGCAATTTGACTTATGGATTTATTTATCTTCAAAGTTATGCTTTCATCAATTATTATAATTCAAAATCAAATGATGGTCATACATGCAATCACATAGATTCAAAACACCAAAGAGTATTCAGAGCATTTGGATTTAAGGTGTTTTATAAAGGTTTCATATGGATGTAGTGAATAAAAACATTAATAGCAAAGAAACCAAATCACTTATTTTGATCATTAATAATGATGGATAGTTGGTGGTCATCACATAAAATCATAATAGGATCAGTGTGAGATTTACAAAAACATCAAAGGTTTTATAACAGATCAATTCTCTTATTAAGATTTAATTCTTTTAGCCAATTCTTATTGAAGTTGTTGAAACTCATTCAGGGTTCATCAATGCAACCAAAATGAGGTTTGTTGATAATCAAAATTCTTTTATGAAACACAATCTAGATAATACATTAGTAATGCCTGTAATATAGTAAAAGAGGAACTTTGTTAGAACAATTTGGAATTACTTCGGTTCAACCTAGTTATGATTTTGTTCTTTGAGATGTTTCTTGATCTCTCTTTGAGGTTACTAGTTTAAAGCCATCATCAGGTGAACTCTCATAATTATTGTTCTCATCTTCAAATTCATCCTATATTGGTTCAAGACTTCTAAAGAAATATTGTACATTTGAGTTTTTAATCATAGCTTGAGAATCAGGAAGTCTTTCATCAAGTTAAGTGGCATATACAAATTCAAAATCAAAAATACTAGAAGAGTATATAACTTCAGTGTTTCGATCTTCTGAAATAACATGAATATTTTCTTTACTCACGATCAGCTTTAAATGTTCCCCTATCTTTCCTATGAGATAAAAAGTTTTCACTTCTTTATGTTTCTTCTAAGACAAGTAATTAGTTACAATACATGCAGAATCAATCTTCTCCTCTACAGAGACATAACTTGCTTCAACTATTTCTTAGATTTAGGTTTAAATTTATAAAATGTTGTTTTCTTCTACATAACTCTTCTTTTGAAATTCCTAAAAGAGTGGCCTATACAGGTGCAATAATGATATAACTCGTGCATTTTCTCATATTCTATTTCCACATAAAAAAAAAAAGCAAAAACTAATTCTCTCCACCAATATTTATAACTCAAGTCTTTCACCGTGCTAAATTTACAAGACAAAATGTCCAAAGGCCTTGACGAATGAAAGTTTATTTGAGGCCGAATCAATACATATAAGAGTCCCAATGCAGTTGGAAATGAAAAAGATAACCTTTGGTCTATAGTATTCCTAAGATAAGTAATGGATTCTAATCTTAACCTGGGCTAGGTTTGTTTAAGTGTAGAAGGATTATCCAAGAAAAAATCTTAAGGATTTCAAGATTAACATTCCATGACTGGTCTCACTTTGTGCGCATCTTCCGAGCTAGAGAAAGAAAACTTGAAGAAGTCTTTACCCATAAAAGTAATATCTCATTTTACAATGGGACTTCAAAAAGACGATAACTTAAGGCGCAAACTAACCATTGTCAGAGGATAATACCCCTTATGTCAAATAATCCTTTAATGAAAATTGTGCTTTCGAACTTCTATTCCTAATCTACATTCTTCTAGAATTAAAATGACAAGTTTATCTCTCTTAACACATCGAGCCAAAAGTTAACTTTGAATATGTTACAAAAAAATTTGACTTCAAGTATGTTACAAACAATATCGACTGCTTCTAAAAGATTTGACAGTTTTGAAAAAGATTATGGGGTTTTAGATTGGCCGAGATAGAAATTATCTCAAAGAAAAGTGAATGGGTTGTGATCGGCTCCAAGATGCAAGGAGAGTTCGAGAAGATCAAAATAAAACTAGCTTATCATTGTACAATGAAGCTTTCTATCAGTCCTTTGTAGTATCTTGCTCTTAAAGTTATGGAATAATCTCCTTATATATAAATTGGCCTCTCACATTTGAATTAATGAGTTAGTCTCTTGCAATATGTATTATTTTAGTACAAGATGACCATGCTTAAATTAAAAAAGGGATGTTTTTATTTATTTTTAAATAAAATTTAGGACGAGAGTAAGGTACCCCAGTCTAAGAAAAGTACTCAAAAGAAAGACATTTTAATCATCTAGTCTAAGAAAGAAAGATCTTCCGTTCGCAGAGCACTTAGAAAGAAAGAGATTTTATTTACAACGAGTAATGATCCAATTTATTCTTGAGAGGAAAGAAAATGTTTTGGATGTGCAAGTGCTCATAAATACTCAATTTTGTAAACACTTAAGAATGTATACTTCTATACCAATAATATCAATACTACCCATTATATAATAATATACCACACGATAACAGAAGCCTGAGCTATTTTGGTGATATTTAAAGATGTAAACAGTTGCAGCAAAAGCAAAACTCAAAATACAATAAGATTAAGAATACAAAAATGGTATATTAATAACTAAAGAAATATTCAAAACCCTGTGTTATATAAATATCCACATATATAAAATCAAAACATGTCTAGATTTCAGTATACGGACGGTCAATCTGAATTGATATTCTAGTTTTCACAATCTATTTATACCCAGCCTAGGATCAAACTAGTTTTTGGTAGAAAACATGACAGCCTAGGATCCAAGTAGTTCTGATTATTATATGTATATCTACACCATGTAAGATGTTTCCCATGCAAAGATAAAACTGATGGGCCATCTACTAACAGAAGAAAAGAAAGGAACAGCCACCAGAAACAATCAATCGAATGCTATAGGTAAGAAATTATCATCATCTAAAAGCATGTCAATATCAATCAAATCCTCCACACCATCAACTGCTTCTTCCGAATTCATCAAACTCGAATTACATGGCTTCTATGTAAGATAACAAAAAGAAATGTCATTAAACCAAAAATATTGGTTAATTTTAACATAACATAAGACATGTCAGAAAATACCTTTTGGCGGAAATCATCTACTACATTTAGCAGTCGTCTGTACTGAGCCCGAGCTTCTGGATACTGAACCATGGACTGAACTCTTGAAAGAGCCTTTTGGAACCTTTCTTCACTTTGTTTCCTCCCTTCCTTGAAAAAATCATAATCATCCTCCTTCACAAGATTGTTGTTAGGTTGGTTGGGGACATTATTTACGGCATCTGGTCGAAATCCTCGTAAACCACTGCCCTTGCGCCTCCACCGTAATACAACCTTCTCCAGGATTCCCACAGACCAAATGATTGGTTTAAACTTCTTTCTTACCTGGTGACCTCTTACATGGGCCTTTAACACCATGGATTTAAAGTCAGTATATGGATGTATGTATCAAATGTTTAAGGACAAATAATAAGAAAACAACGAAGAAAAAGAAAGAGTTATATCTATGATCTATGGATGAACTCGGCCCCTAGCCTTCTATGGCAACCAGGCTGAAAAGCACAAACATATATAAAATAAAAAGACCATCTAGGAAAGAGAGCAGCTGGATGAACCTGGATTTTAACAACTCTTTCACGAATGAACAAGAATTCTTTTCTCTTTGTCCAGCCACGGAACTTTTTCTGTATTTGTACTGCGGCGGCATTTGCTGAACCTTTCCCATGAGTAGATTTGCAAGCCTTAGAAGCTACAAGAGAAAGAGCCTGCTGATCTGACAATCCAAACTCATCATCATCGTCATACTGAGCTAACTGCTTTTTTTGAAATGATTGCATTCTAAATACTTGATGTATTCTACCAACAGCTTGTGTAGCATTGCGGACAGCATCAAGAGAATCCTTAAGGCAGATAACATCTGGTATATCTCCCCAGAGCACAGGTGTCGCAGTTCGTTCTGAAATCGTCTGTACGACATTCTTTTCTTTTGTACCATCTTCATTTGCATCGGCCACTGTGAGTGATTCAAGGTGGCTAGTTAATAATGACTCGGCAAGAAAACCTGATATTCCTTTGTGGCCACAGCTAGAAGCAAGATCTGCAGGTGTTCTTCCTGAAGGGAATGCTGGACATGGATCTGTCAATGCTCCAGCAGCTGCACCCATGGAGACAAGGAGACCAACTGTTCGTTCCCTGAGCATATATAACAACTAATTAGCATAAACATAACTAATTAGCATAAATAACCGATTCATGTTATGCTAGATGGAGATTATACGACATTTTCAAAAAATAATATTCTTAAATTAGGCTTCTTATAATATAAAAGGATTAATCAACCCGACTTTAGCATATAAACCAATGTATTTTTTCAAAAATACTTTTGAACTAATTTACATTCACCTGCATGAAAACCCACTCCGAACCAGGTATCAAAATAGTATGTATTTTTATTATGTAGATTTTTGTGTATGATTTGCAAATAGGCCAGTGTTTGGAATTTCCGTATCCCCTAATGGCTCATATGCAATCAAACCTAAAATTCTAAAACACCAAAATAATGGAGAAAGGCAATATAGCAAAGGAAGTTTCAATCAAAAAATAATTGCAGCATGCAAAATCTATCCAAAGCAACAAAGAAAATATATTGGGTCCTTACCTGCCACATGATGCAGCCCAGTGTAGAGCAGTCCATCCATTCACATCGCGGAAATTGATATTAACTCCAGAAGTTACAATTGGTGCTATGGCCCAATCATAACCAAGAGCAGCAACTAAATGTAATACACCTTGCCCATCTTTACCAATCACATGAGGTCCTTTACCAGTTTCAGTTACTTTGTGAAGAAGCCATGAGTACAACTTTTCCTTAACCTGCCTGTGAAACATATGCATCTTCAACATGTATTTTGATGTACCCATATCTCCAGTTGGCTCTTCATTACTCGAATATTCCTCTTCCTCTCTCAGTGAAATAAGCTTAAGAATCAAGTTTTGTTTCTCCATATCATCCTCAAAAACTTGATCTGAAAGATGCACTGAATTCAAAGTAAGCAATTCTTCCAGTTGCAAATGAAGCATCAGTTCATTAGAGCTGTTAAAATAATCTGCCAAATCTACATTTCTAGTGAAGCCCTCTCTGAACTCAAATTCCCGAACTTCACTACAGGCAAATCTATTGGAAAAGGTTACGTAGAAAGGGACCCGTCCAATCTCATGAGGTGGAGCTTGACAGCATAGAATTCCATTAGCTAAAACCGTAGCTGGAACTTCAACTTCCCCAAACATACAGGACCAGTTACATGTTTCCACATTTGGTTTACTCTTCAAAAATGTTCCAACAATCAACACCTGTATGGTTTTGAGAAGGACATGTCATTAGAACTACAATATGTGCTGTAGCAGAAACCGGCAGAAAAGAGTAAAACTATTATCATGTGTAAAATTCTAAAGCAAACTGAAATCATCAGGATACATCATGAAATACAAAGTACTTATATAAGATGGGAAAAGTCCAAATATGAAAGAATAAAAAGACAATATGCATCTGATCAGAACAAAAGATGAATAGATAAACAGAGTATCAACTTAGATGTGAGATTCACACAACTATATACTTCTTAGGCAACCATTTATTGTTCTGAGGTTTCTTCTTTTATTGGATATATGCTGGGAATAAGTAATTAGTACGTATGATACATTGAAATTTCTTTTGATATTTTATGCATATCTATTGCATGTAATTTATTTCACGTAATAAGTACCTGAATTTCTGATTCAGCATAAGCCCATTTAGGTGAAAAATCATGAATGCTAAACAGCTGGTCTTGAGATAGGGAAAGGTTCAATGAGGTATCATCTATCACATTCCCAGATTCATCTGTGCCCCATGGAATACCAGGGGAAGACTGCATGTGCAGATCATCCACCGATGCAAATGCTGTAGACATCCACCTAGAGAAGCTATCAACCTTACTCAGGCTTTCTGCTGCATTCATAAAAGCACGCTTCATGTTCAAGGAATAGTTGACACTGGCTTCGCCATGAGTTTCAAAGTCAGATTTCGGTGCATCCTGAGATTGTGCATGCTCATTTGACATGTTTTGCAGCACAGGCTGCTCTTTTGGTTCACAATTAAAATAAAATGGGTCCAAACCAATTTCTGGACTTGCATTATTAGTTTCTTTTCCCAGTAGTTCAGCGGAATAATCAGATTCAAATTCTGAAGTCAACGATTGAGTAAAGCTCCACTTAGGAAAATCTCCAGTATTGTCTTCAAAAGGAATCTGGATCAACAATTCAAATAACAAAATGGAAATAGTTATTTATTTTTGCTAAATCTCAGAAACTGGTGTTGGTAGATCAAATATAAGGCTGACTCGAGATCATTGCACTGCAGATATCACTAGCAGTAACAGTAAGTACCTGCCAATTTGATTGGAGAGACTGTGAGGCCCTTCCTTCAGTAAAGACAGCATCTTCTTGTTCAAGGAAGTTGCTCATTGAACTTGGTGGAATAGAATTAGACAAAACAGGGGAAGGATCAGTATACAATCCTGCAGATTTCTCCATGCCATTGTCCCAGGATGCTATGTTGAGTGCTCTCTGACCCTCGATGTATGTAGTATCACTAGGATTGGATTTACCCACTTGAACAAGTGGGAGGTGATTTGGTCCTGAAATTGATAACTGGCCATGATCACCTAAACATTAATGTTAAATACAAGTTACAAAATCATTATCTCACACCAAAAAAAGGGACAAAGTAACCTGAAAAGGGATGCGTAAGATATGAATTATTCGAAAGAGCGTCAATCTTACCCATTAGGGGACCATTCCCCAGACTTTGCGACTCGTGAAAGGTTTGAAATCTCGGGCTTGCTTGATGAATATCCTCTGGGAAGTAATTCGTTTAAATCTTTTAGCAATGATCAAATGAACCAAAATATTATGTAATTACACATGCATATGCAATTATACGTTACAACAGTGTATTGAGATATTTAAAGCCTTGGCATATTTAAATCAGATTATAAAGATCATGTTTTATAATGTATCATCAATTAGATACTAAACCAGAATTACCTGAATCTGCTTCTTCACATAAAGAAGTTAATGTGCTTGTTGGGCTCATGGAATCCGCACTTCCTGAAGGCATGTTAACAGAATTTGCAGGAAATCCAGATGACACAGAGCTGCCCTTGTGGGAATCTGATGTAACCCCATTAGTATCTGTACTTGCACCAATATTTGTCTTGTTAATCTGAAAGATGAATAACCCATCAATCATTTATTAATAAATTATTACAGTTACCTTCACAAGTTTTTTTCCTGATTTCAAGAAAATTATTACAGAAATAGCATTTATAGTCTTCAAAAGGATTGTGCAGCTTACTTAGTATCATCAAGTTTGAATTAATAATAATTAAAATAGAATTCCTTCCCTTGTAGGAAGATAATTTTATAATTTAGCAATAGAAAAGAAATAACAGTGTGATAGTGAGAGAGTTGAAGTGAGAGACAATGAAAACTTTAAGGATGAAGAAACTCAAAATTGACTCGGCTCAAGCTTCTAGATGCCCATACATTCACAGGTTAAAACTACACCAGTATCGAAACGAAGCTATTATTGGTCTAGTGAGGTGTGATGTAACAACTCGGACTCAAGACCGTTTCGATTTAGTCATACTTTCACATACTAGTTTTATCAAGCAAGACAATTAGATGTTCCCTTCATTCAGTTTAGAGGGAAACTTAGGATGAAGAAACTCAATATTTACTTGGCTTGAGCTACTAGATCTATACATTAACAGGTTAAATTGAAAGTGAAAATTAACAAAACCAAGCTAAGTATCGGTATACTTGATTTGCTCGGGTGAGGTGTGATATGACAACTCAGATTCCCGATCTTTTACATCTAGTCACACTTTCCAACACTAATTATATCAAAGAAATTAATCCTTTTTAAAAAATATAAATTAACATGCCATTAAGGATAACAATGTTGTCGAGTCTAAACTTAGACCAACACATGAGAAAGAAAAAATCCATAAAAATACCACCAGAAATAAAAATATTGTAAAATAAATAAAAGAATAAAAATACCTTTACATCCAAGTAGTGGACAAATACTATATTCGTCATATCCCTGCAGTAAAACAATTACTCAGAAGACCATTTGCTGATTAATTTTAAGAAAAACACAACATTTCAGTAAACTTTATTGGAAATTTGAAAAGTTGCCAACAGAAAACAGTTAAAACTTAAATAATATACAGTTACTATAATTGACAATTAAAAATGCATCAATGCAGTACTTGGAAGCTCAGCATGCAACTGCCATGTGGAATGTTGATGTACTGGGATCGAAGATACTCATTACACAAAATATTAAAAAGTATAATATGTCACCATACTCACTGTTCAAGCATCCAATAGCTTCGCCTCTGGAAATTTTCATTCTCTTCTCCATGGGCATAGTAGCAGTGTAACACGTCAACACTTCCCACCTATATTCAAAGGATATTACAATAACAGCAAATCATTATTTTGATGCAGAAAGATTTATTTTACAATTAGAAAATATTAGATAAAATAATTCAAGTCATCTTATGTGTGTGTGTGTGTGTGTCACTCACAAAGCTTTTAGTAACCACAGACTAAAAACCAAGGTAAATCCCATGATTACCTTCAACTTTTCGTGAGCTTCCCTCACAGTTTTTCCATCTTTCTTCTTTCTCCAGTTGTGTCCATCCTTTCTGAAGTATCTCAAAACCTTCCGATCAAAAAGAAAAAGTGATCCACCTGAACTCATGAAAAATACATGTCAAAAAGTACTCTGAGAGCATGAAGTGACATTGCAGGCAAAAAAATAAGTCAACTACGAAGCAAAACATTAGCAAGACCTAAAAATTACTAATAGCACTCTACAAACTACAGAGAAGAATTTCAGATATGAACTTAATAAGTGCCCTTTGTCTAGATAGAAGTGCTCATATTCTTTAACTGAAATATCTAGTCAGAATTTGATTACATTCAGACAATGAACTATTAGAAAACTCCACAGAATTACAAGGAAGACAGACAAGTACAACCTCCAGGATTGGCATCTAGAAGGCTGTCAAGAGAACATCCAAAATACGCAGTTGCAACAACCAATTGATGGAGGATTTTGATTTTAAGCTTCTTAACTCTTAAGCAATTGTACCACTACCAGATATATTGATAAGACTCAAAAAGGATGTACTAATAAATTAAACATAACATCTTGTCACATAAATAAATAAACTAAACACAACATAAAATAGTCAGAAACCATACTCGGAGGCCTATTAGGCGGTTCTGGTGTGAGTTGAAACAACTTATAATTACTAAGAATTTCCAATATTTCTGCAGGACGTAACCACCGATGCTGGGCTTCAAACTGTAACTGCTGAATATCTGCACATTGATAAATAATTAAATATAGCATCAATTTACATATTCAATCACTGCACTACTACCCCATACACAATCACAATAGTTTATACAAACTTCAAAAATGCAACCATTTATTTGTGAGGCTAATCGGCAAGGTCGAAAATCACATGCAAAGCAAATCACTACAAGCTCATATTACCAATTTACAACAAACACCTATTAAATCAAATTCCTATTAAATTATGAATTAGCATTAACAAATAGTTCATTAAAGTTAATTTATAGTCAAACCATTCACATTAACATAAGCGCAGTCATTAGGTTTCTTCATTGTCTCCAATTAAACCTAATTGAGTCAACAAAATAATTCAAAACCCTAAGCGCAAACTAGATATTCAAAAACAAAATCACACAACATGCAATCCAAATTTCACATAGCAACAAAAAAACGAAATCAGTACGAACAAAAAATCAAAGAAGCTTACCTAGTCGAGGAGCCAGTCCGTGAGAAGCACGCTCCGCCATGGCGAGCACTGAAAAATCAGAGAGAGAGAGAGAGAGAGAGAAAGGGAGAGATTTACGCGGAGAGAGATATATATCACTGTCTGAATCTGAAGAATACACCGACTTTTTCGCACTTTACGTTCTTTTCGCTCTTTCCAGTCAGCTTCTTTCTTCGCTTCTCTGACACAGTGACGTAAAAGACGTTATGGATTGCTGGTCATGACTCTTTTTTTACTACTCACATGATAAACCTTTCTGGTCTAAATTGAATTGATTATGGTAATCCCCAAAATGCCTTTTTATTTCACCCAATCATTGTTTGACGCGTGGATGGTTGGTGGAGCCATCAGTTTCTTTTTAACACGTGCATCATTCCGATCTTGTGTATTGTAAAAAAAGTATCATTATTTTTAATTATATTATCAAATTAATAGTATTATTTATATCATTTTTAATATAATATTTTGCATTTTATATTTATGATACTAAATATATTAATCTAGATAAAAATGGTAAATAATTAATGTATAATAATGATACCTTATTAAATTAATGTTTATCTTTGACCAAAAAAATTAATGTTTATCTTTGACCAAAAAAATTAATGCTTATCCTTTTTCATTTATAGATTTTTTTTATTTTAGATTTCTTTTTTGACGGCTTTTTTATTTTATCTTTCATTGATCAACTTAAATATGATTTTTTTTGAAAAAGGTACACCAAGTTGGTACCATCTTTTCCTTCAAATAAATAATAAAATTAGGGGTGTGCAAAATAACCGGTACCCAAGAACCAAATTACTATCCAAATAAATCCACATTTAAAAATCCAACCCAAACTTATGTTTACAAACTGGTGGCCCATTAAGAAAAAACCGGTTTCCGTTGTTACAAACCGGTTTATTAATGGTGGCCCATTAATCTTCAGTTGCCTATTTTTTGTGTATTCCAAATTGGGGGTTTATTTAAAATTAGAAAAAGAATAAACTATATATTCCTTAAATTATTTAAAGTTTATAACTATTTAGTTTAACTATCCTGCTGCAATTATTTATTTGAAATTATGATATTAATATTGTGAAGTCAATATCAGTTTGCTAAATAATTGTAATAAAAAAATTGAAGTTATATTAAACAAGTTAATAAGTAATAACATTAAAACATGGATTAGCTTCTCAATCTCACAGTGTAATATCATGTATGAGAACTAATAAAACTAGTAAGATTATCATGATTTTTCTTACTAAAAAAAATATCACGTATTTTCAAAAAAATTGTAAACTAATTAGAGAATGTGTCTTTACACTAAATAATTGCAAGAAACACAATGGTCAATTATTCATTGCAATTATTTCTCAACCTGAGATTGTGATATTTTTTTATTGACCAAAAAACACCATCCAAAGCCAATGCTTGTAATACCCATTCTTACAAACTTATATTTTTATTACCTCTTGATTAAACCATTGTGGTGATGTAATGGGCTTCACTTGTTGAGAAGTCTAAAATATTGCAGATTATTTAAAACTTATTTTAAAAAATTGTCTTTTTAAATTTATTTGTGATATTTTTTATTTAAAAAATTAGTTTTAAAATTGTTTTCTTTTTTGTTTAAAACTGATTTTTTTTATAAAATTGGTTTTAAAACTGATTTTTTATAAAACTGGTTTTAAAACTGTTTTTTTTAAAGTAAGTGAAAAACCGGTTTTGAGAAAAACTGGTTTAAAACCGGTTTTTTAAAAACTGGTTTTTATTTTAAAAACC
The DNA here is from genome assembly GCF_029867415.1 of Vicia villosa. NCBI lineage: Eukaryota > Viridiplantae > Streptophyta > Magnoliopsida > Fabales > Fabaceae > Vicia > Vicia villosa. The sequence continues at coordinate 69,648 of NW_026705405.1, read as the reverse complement.
GGTTTAAAACTGGATTGAACCGTATGTAAACCGGTTTTAAAAAATCAAACCGGTTTTATAGAAACAGTTTTAAGATCCAAACCAAACCGTATATATAATTTGGTTTGGTTTGGTTTATGATCCATGCACACCCCTAAATAAAATAATAACATACCACCTTCACCAGGTCCTCACTCGTTGATTTTGGAGGAAGGGAATATTTGTTGTGCATAAACATATATCAAAATCATATAATGATTTAAATATTGTATATTCTACAAAACATTTTATGGGTTTATTTTATTTTATAATGTAAAGAGCATTTGTTTAGAAAAAATTTAAAATGTATAAATGTAAAGAAAAATAACAAAATTCAAAAAAGAATAAATTTAATAAAAATCAAAAAGCTACAAGAGAAAAAAAATAGAATTAAAAAGAGTGTTGTGACCGCGGATAATTTTATACCGTTGGGACCGCCTAATAGATACGATAATGCGTTAGCCTTGATTTGGAAGATGGAGGTCCCTTATAAAATTAAGGCTTTTGGTTGGAGGCTTCTTATTAATAGGCTCCCAACAAAGGATCAATTAATTCATAGGAACATTGCTTTGTCTTCGGATAATACTTTTTGTGTTTTTTGTGGTATTAATCCGGAAAATAGAGAACATTCTTTTTTTGGGTGTAATTCGGTGGAGATAGTGTGGAGGGAGGTAGCGGTTTGGATTGGAAAGGAAGTAGGAGAGTTGGATAAAGATTGTTTGTCAAGTTTCTCGGATTGGTCCCTTTTTTGTAAAAAAAAGAAGGTGAAAGGAGGAAAAATAGGTGTAGTTTGGTTAGCAACCGTTTGGTTCCTTTGGCTAACTAGGAATGGAATTTGTTTTAGAAATGAAGTTTGGAATGTGAATAATACGGTATGGGGTATTAAATCTTTGACTTGGAAGTGGAACTTTATAGGGGATATTACTCATTCCATTTGTAGTTTTTACGAATTTAACAAAGATCCTTTGTTATATCTTTCGTAATTCAAATTGATTTGTAATTTTCTTTTTGCGGATCTTGTCCGTTCTTGTGTAAAAAGGCTTTGAGAACCCTTAGTTCTCTTTATTAATATATCCTTGCTTACACAAAAAAAAAAGAGTGTTGTGATGAAGAGATACATTAGACACATGACAATAAACCCAGACCCACACGGGTACTCACCCGAATCCACTCCAAAGTTGATGGGGTTTGACTGGGTTTGGGTTCGGGCTTGGATTTTCCCCGATTAGAAAACATGGGAATGGGTCGGGTAATGGGGACACTAGTACCCACCCCGAACCCGCCCCGTTTATTTCAATATGTAAATTGTTATTTATATTTCATAATTTATATTATTAAATATGTGGCTAATGTTTTAATAATTTGATTTGTACTTATTATTTTAAATATTTGAAATATATGTGTGAAATTTTTTTAGATTGTTTTATTTTGTTATTATAATGTAATTTGATTTTTGAAAAAATAATATTTTTATTAAAAAATTGATTTTACGAAATACATGGTAGCGGAGCGGAAATACCCGAACCCATTAAGAACGGGGTTGGGTTTTAATTCCCCATTCCCGTTTTAAGTTTGGGGCGGGTAACGGAGATTGATTGGGGATTCGGGTTTGGGTTTGGGGAGGTAAAAATCATCCCCGACCCGCCTCGTTGTCATGTCTAGATACATAAATGTCTCACTAAGTATACCTATTTGAGAAAATATTTTATGAACTAACACAAGATTATTATTTTAAAACAAAATGGTTAGAGTTGATAATATAGGTGAGGATTAGATAAAAAATATAATATTTTGAAAGTTTAATTGATGATCAAGATAAGTAATATAATAAAATAATTAGAGTTAAAAGGTAGTGCACTGAGTGTGTAAAATAGTTTTATATTATCATTTAATAGGGAGTCGTTAATTTGCCATACCATTAAAGGTTTTTTTAAATAAAAGAATTGTTTAATTGGATAGATGATGGTTATCGATTGATTGTTGAACATTAAGATATTTTAATAGGTTAATTTTGATATTTATTTTTTCTTATTGATCAAAACATTTGTTTTTTTTTTTTAAATCAAAAGAGAGCTTAGTCCATGAAATATATAAAATAAAATAAATATGAAAATGGAGGATACTAAGTCAAAATCTTAAAGATATCTAATTCTAAAATTAAGTTACTCTAGTTTGTTTTTATTGAAGTTCAGTGTTATATTCGAAGCATATTATTACACAACGTAAAACTAGATATTATTAAACCTTAGTTAGTTTATCTATCTCTATATTGATTTTCATCCTTGTAATTGTGTTGCAAAAAAAAAAAACTTCTGAAAGTGACGGCTTTGGATACTAAAGTGATAATTTTTTAGGGTTTTGGAAGTCATTGAAGGCCTTTTTCTTCTTTGATTTTCAACTAGGAAATTGTAGTGCAATGCTTAGATTTTAATTTTTAATTTTTATTTTATTTTTCAATTTTGAATTTTTCTTTTCTTTTCATTTCACGTTAATTTAATTTTTTTCTCTATTTTTATTATATTTTGTTTGGTGCAATGTTACTAAGGTATTGCTTGTTTGTCTGTGAGGTACTGAGTTGACGCTAATACTATCGACCTAGAAATCGAAAGAACAACTCGTGAAATTTGTAGGGCGAAACAAGAAGCACTACAAGTTACTACTGATGAAGTAAAAGAAGAAAAACTATAGATGTTCATTCCACCTCGACAAACATTAGGGAACTATTGTAGAATAACTGATTCAGGGTAGATATCTTTAGGATTCCAACTAGGTAATCCAATAACTTTTGATATTAAGAATTTTGTACTTTGATATTTGAAGGAAAACCAATTCTACAGGCAAGAAATCAAAGACCTTTAGGAGCATCACGCTAAATTCTACGAAACATGCTCGATGTACTTTAAAATTATTTTACCGATTATCAGGTAAAATTATATTTGTTTGGTTTTTGTTTGGTAGATTGCGCGAAGGTTGGATGCAATGAATCCTAATGGTTCTATTCAAACCTAGTTAGAGTTGGAAGACAAGTTATTAGATAGGTATTACTCAAACGCTCAGTTTGTGAAGAGAAAAACAATCATTTTTATCTTTGCCCAATAAGAGTCAAAGTCAATATTTTATGCATGGGAAAGAATCAAGTTGTTACTCCAAAAGTGTATGAATCACGGGTATGTCACAATCAAGGCTGAGAGTGTTGAAGCTCAGTATGTAAATTTTCAAAAAAAAAAAATCCTTATTCCAATACCTACAATCCAGGTTTAAAAGATCATCCTAATTTCAAATAGAGCAATAACCAGAGTTTGAATGTTAATGAAGGAGTTCAACATGTTCCACAAGCACCTCAATGAAAACCATCACCTCTAGAGGAAACATTGGCAAATTTCATGAAAGTCACTCAAGCAAGCTTTGAGCAGGTAAGTAAATCTCAGGACAATATAACTAAAATTCAATAGGAGATAGCACAAAACTAGATCATGATGAACATGAGCACTGAAGCAACTATCAAAAATTTGAAGACGCAAATCGGTCAATTGTCTCAACAAATAATAACATAAGTTAGCTCAAGCAGAGGGTTTATCGGTAATGTAACACCCCAACTTTATTTATTTATTTTTTAATCAAATTTATATTGATTTATATTTATTTGTGTGATATATGTGGTTTATTTCATTATTTGGGGAGGATAGACATTAAATTGAATTATTTTTAATTATTAAATTTAATTAAAATTAGAGATATTTTAGAGGCGAGGGGAAAAATAGAATTATTAATTTAACTCAGATAATTGTGTTTATTAAAATAATTAGGCAATTATTTATTTTAATTTAATCAGAGTATTAAGTGAATTAAAATAAAATAAAATAAAATAATAAAGAATTTTAGAAAAATAATAATATTAGGGGTTTAGAGAGAGTTAAAGAGTGAGAGAAGTAACTTGGATTATTAGGCTGAATAAATAGATCAAGTGAGAGAGACTTTTGTATAGTACGTGCAAAAGTTAAAAAAGAGGCACAAAGAGGGAAAATCCCAGAAGGCCAAAGACTTTCATTTATCGACAAAATTCGAGGTAAGGGGAGGGCTATTTTCTTAGAGGTATTTAGACAGTCGGATGATGAGGGATTCTTGTGTAATACCCTGAAATTTGATTAATTTATCTAATTGAATTATTCGTATTTTTATTTAATTATTCGTTATGTGGTATGCTTTTAATTATTTAAATTGTGACTTTTATATATACACGAGGTATATGGTGGGGTGTAGTGAAAGTATTTGTAAGTTGGTAGAATAATTAGAGATAATTAAATTTAATAGTTATTTCAAATTATAAAAATAAAATTGGAGAAAATTGTGGAAATTATTAAATTTTGGTGGATTATGAATTATTAGATTAAATAATAAAATAAATGGAAAATAAAAGTAGTAAAGGTAATGTGAAAATTATAAGAGTGAGTGAGTGTGGAATAGGGAGAATCAAAATAAGGAATTTGATTTTGCCTTAAAAAGAGAAAAGTGAGAAACTATTGTTTTATTTATACGTATAAAGAAAAGGGCAATGCAGGTAACCTAGGACTCAAGGTAGAATAAGGTTCTCATTGTTGTAGAGCTTACTTTGTTGGAAAAATAGGTGAGTGGTGTGGGTTACTCTAAAATATGGTGTCAATTGTACGATGGATAGAGAGAAGTCCTTGATCTCCTATACTTTTCTTTTTTATCTCCATTGTTGTGTTTGTATAGTTTATGTTTAGAAATAATTGATGAAGATAACGATGATTCATGTTGAAAATTGATGTTGTGTTGTTATTACAAAATTTATGTGTGGAATTGATGAGTTTGTTGTGATTATTTGATTGACTCTAGATGTTAGGGATTGAATGTGTTAGTGATGATGAACACAATTATAATTTTCATGGTAAATTATTGTTAATAAAAAAGTGGTAAAAATTACATATTAATTGATAGAATTAGGACGAAATAACAGTAGGTAATTGACTTATAATGAAAGATTTTAGAATTAAGTTATTTTGTCATGTTAATGAGTGTTTGGGTAAGGTTTGGGGGATAATTGATTTTTGTTGTACGTGCTGAAATTGTTTTTTAATTGGCTTATGTCAATTGATTGCACCATAGGGTCATTCAATTGACTCTTTTAAATTTGTGAAAAATAGAAAACATGCAATCGACTAATTGAGAACATTAATCGATTGTTTTTAGCCAAAAAGTGAAAATTAAAAGAATCAAAATGCACAACAGAATCAGAACAATCAATTGGCAGTATCCTACAATCGATTAAAGCAATTAAAAACGTGAAAAATAATGGTTTTATAGTGAGGACAGTCTATTAATCTCCTATGCCAATCGATTGCTCCTTGGAATTTTTAGCCAAATATTGTTTTAGTCTTAACTTGAGATTCGCGGCTCAGTTTGGGGCGCAGTTTGAAGTATTGGAAAGGTCGTAATACCGTCAAACAGTAAGGTTTTAAAAGGCCGGATGTGGTGTAATGATATGAACGATTGATGATAATTACATGTATATTTGTGTTGTTATGAGATATCGTGATTGAAAGACAATTATATTACATGCAATGTCATTGTGATTTGTTTATGATTGAGATGCATGGTTAAGATGTTGGAACTATTGTTGATTCATTTTAAATGCATGTTTGTTTACAGTTAGACGTGGAATTGTAATTGTTGTTGAGTTGTTGTTGCATTATAATATGTCATACATCATATGTTGTCATGTTGTGAAAAAGGCGAGTCACTAATACAGATGAGTGGATTAGTGATTGGTCGGAAGCTCAGATGAGGGGGCTCGGGATTCAGATGTTAGGGCCTAGTTTATATGAAGAACCATTATTAAGTTGGTATTGCATGCATATAAAGTTGAGGTGTTGTCTCATTGCATATATGATTGCGTCGTGAGTTGCGGTTGAGCATGGTTATTGATCGGTAAAATAGCAAGTGTACTATTTTGCCTCTGTAGTAATAATAGGGAAATTCCCCGAATGTCGATCTCAAGGACTGCACGTTAATATCGAGTTTAAATAATGGTTCAATTAAACAAAAACTAATATTGGGGTTTTGTTTGCAAATTGTTACTAAACAATAATTAAAATAAGCGGAAAAGTAAATTGGCTTTTTGACAAATATGAGTATTATGCTAGGGGTATAGTGTGTGATAGTTCCTGTAATAACCTTGGATTTAGATCTCTTCAACAAGTTCATTACCTTTAATTACCGCCCTTTAGATTATTTTCCCCTAAGTCCTTAGTGGGAAAACCTTTGAACATTCATCTTAAATCCTAAGTCCTTAGAGAATTATGATGAAATCAAGCCTTTATGTTATCAAGAGTTAACCGGTAACTATAGGGTATCCCTAGTCCTAGGTGATATCTACTATAGTCTAATCGTACAAAAACCTTAACAACCGCTGTCCAGCTGGTTGTTAACCGTAAATCAATCTTGTTGGTCCGACAAAGAAAGCATAAAAACCTTGTACAATTAAATTAAATAAGAAAACAAATCTATTGATGAACTCAGGAATTCAAAATCATTACAGAATCAAATCAGGGACACCCCCTAGCATTAGGGTTTAGTTACTCATATTGTTCAAAGAAAACAAAATATAAAATAGAGACATTACAAGAATTGAGATGAAAGTTGATCTTCAATCGCTTCCGTTCATGAAAACCTTCTTCTCTCCCAAACCCTTGTTTTCTCCAATCTTCAATCTTGTATCTTCTCCCGGCCAAAAAGTCCTCTAATTCATCGTTAAAACTCTTCTAAATAGTGCAGACTCACTTAGGTTGATTGGAAGTACCCAAAATGCCCCTTGGGTCAACACTTAATAAAAAATCACAAAAATCAGCAAAATCAGCGTCTTAGCCAACACTGGCCGTGTCAGGCAACACGGGTGGCCGTGTTGGCCTCCTGAACTTAATTTTTCAAAATCACACTCAGCACTGCTAACACGGGTGGCCGTGTTAGGTAACACGGGCCGTGTTGCTCCTTAACTTCAGAATTTGGATTTGCGTTCTTCATGAAAGTTGTAGCCCTTTTCGTTAGCGAAATTTTGCCACCGGAACCGCGTCATTCCGAGTTACGAAGCTCCATTTATGATCAAAATACTACACGCCTGTCACGATGAGAAACATGCTGAAAATTTCTGGATCTCACACTTGCTAACACGAGCCGTGTCAGCCCCGTGAATTTCATCTCTTTTGCATTTTCTTGGCCACGCTTCATCCTAATACGGCCAGTTTTAGGTGACACAGGTGGTCGTGTCAGACCTCATGTAGCTTGATTTTTCACTTCCTTCGAAACTCTCCTTTTTGTACTTTTTCGCATTGATTTGTCTCGATTTATTCCTTTGAGCCTGCAAACAGTAAAATACACAACCATAGCATAAAATGTAGAAGAATGAAGTAAAACACTTGACAATATAAAGCAAAGACGACTAAAATCAACGGTAAATAAACGTGTAAAAACCACTGATCAAACTCCCCCAAACTTAAACCGTTGCTTGACCTCAAGCGACAATTACAAGAGAAAATGAACATCACAGCATACTGGTACTCATACGTGAGATTTCTGTTCCTTTTGATCAAGAGACTGTTAGTCCGGCATTCACATGACGCGAAGAGTTTCTGCAAGAACATTTAAACCCTGAGCTCCCCTTTAGGATACCTCTCTAACTATGTTTTGTACTTAAGTCTCTTTCCGATTTTCCTCCTTTTTCATTAGGACAATCAAATTAAGGCAATGGGAATTTATGATGATCATCACATACACAAGACTAGTCAAGAATTCATTTTTTTTCCGGCACCAAATGAGCAGCATTTGCTACTTTTATTTACCGATGAAATTTTCAAACTTTGCAGTTATATATTGTCCTTATTTGGACGACGTTTGGGGATCAACCTCCTTTGGGCTGAATAACCGGGTGAGGGTTACCCAACTTAGCGAGCCGGTTGCCTTTTACCGCCTTTTCATCATTTGGTGCAAACTTTATTTGTTTCTCAACCAATCATACATGTATGTGAATCTAAATTATGCCAGACTGTCAAAATAAACTACTCAAGGAGTACTTCTCAAGATTCAAGCACTATGGTACAAATCTACACGTTAGACTCGTCTCACTTTTTAGGGAACCAAGGGTGTTCAAACAAACCCCCTTTCTGTCACATTATTCCGAACTTCCTGCGCTCAACCAACCATCCCTTCATCTCTATATACTATTCCCGATTGCTATTTAGATCAGAAGCTCTTATGAACAATAAAAATTTCGGTCAAATTTGGGAAGAATTCAATGTATGGGTTTACACATCATAATAACAACATAAAAGAAAAATGGAAGAGTAAATCCTCCCCCAAACTTGAACTAAACATTGTCCGCAATGTTTAAGAACAAGCCCGAGAGAGGTGACTCACAGAGGGTACTGCACTTCAGCTGACGCTTTCTAGCTTTCACCCGAAATTCCCCTTTTATTTCCTGAAAAACAAAACAAACACAAAAAGAAATTACGTTATTAAAAGCGTGGGTTGCCTCCCACGAAGCGCTTCATTTAACGTCGCATGGCTCGACGGTCCATTCCCCTTGTTAGGGTGGCATATATGACACAAAGAACACATCATCTTTTTTCTTTCTTTTGTTTGGTAGCAATCCCATAAACTTAAAGTACCGATGATGTTGCTCCCAAATCCTTTTCAGCTTGATTTTATTGAACAAGGCATAAATGTCTTCCAATACTTTGTCAATTTCTTGTCTTTCATCTGCCTTGTTGTAAAAATAGTTTTTGGGGATACTCTTTTGTTGAAAATTTTCTTGTTGGATGTCCACATCTTCACAAATTGTTAAATATGTGGTTTTATCCAAAACTCGATCATCTTCAAGTTTCCTTATTTCTTCTTCCCCATATTTATTTTTTACCTCAAATTCTTCTATTCTTACTGCATCCTCTTCATCTGATATTATGCATTTTTCTTCTGGTTCCACGTATTCTTCTTCCAACTCTAACTTTCTCCAAATAAACCTATCTGGATAAAAGTTAGCTTCCTTACATTCATTCATAAGGATTCTTACCTCCCTTTTATATGCTTTGAAAATTTTAGTCGCCTCTTCCAAGGTGACTCCTGAATCAGGCGACCAACATGCAGGAGATACAGGTGGCAATGTATCAAAACAATACATAGCTACAAAACTCAGACAATTTGTTAGTAGCACAGTATAGAAGAATTCATGAAGCAAAAATAATCAACCTTTTTTTTTTCTTTTTTTTTTTATAATAAAATCAAATTCAAATAAACAAAAACTTAAAACAAAATTTTAGCTGACGAGCAACAAAATTTCAATTGAACTAAAATTAAAACTCTATATTTTCGGCAGTCCCCGGCAACGGCGCCAAAAACTTGATCGGTAAAATAGCAAGTGTACTATTTTGCCTCTGTAGTAATAATAGGGAAATTCCCCGAATGTCGATCTCAAGGACTGCACGTTAATATCGAGTTTAAATAATGGTTCAATTAAACAAAAACTAATATTGGGGTTTTGTTTGCAAATTGTTACTAAACAATAATTAAAATAAGCGGAAAAGTAAATTGGCTTTTTGACAAATATGAGTATTATGCTAGGGGTATAGTGTGTGATAGTTCCTGTAATAACCTTGGATTTAGATCTCTTCAACAAGTTCATTACCTTTAATTACCGCCCTTTAGATTATTTTCCCCTAAGTCCTTAGTGGGAAAACCTTTGAACATTCATCTTAAATCCTAAGTCCTTAGAGAATTATGATGAAATCAAGCCTTTATGTTATCAAGAGTTAACCGGTAACTATAGGGTATCCCTAGTCCTAGGTGATATCTACTATAGTCTAATCGTACAAAAACCTTAACAACCGCTGTCCAGCTGGTTGTTAACCGTAAATCAATCTTGTTGGTCCGACAAAGAAAGCATAAAAACCTTGTACAATTAAATTAAATAAGAAAACAAATCTATTGATGAACTCAGGAATTCAAAATCATTACAGAATCAAATCAGGGACACCCCCTAGCATTAGGGTTTAGTTACTCATATTGTTCAAAGAAAACAAAATATAAAATAGAGACATTACAAGAATTGAGATGAAAGTTGATCTTCAATCGCTTCCGTTCATGAAAACCTTCTTCTCTCCCAAACCCTTGTTTTCTCCAATCTTCAATCTTGTATCTTCTCCCGGCCAAAAAGTCCTCTAATTCATCGTTAAAACTCTTCTAAATAGTGCAGACTCACTTAGGTTGATTGGAAGTACCCAAAATGCCCCTTGGGTCAACACTTAATAAAAAATCACAAAAATCAGCAAAATCAGCGTCTTAGCCAACACTGGCCGTGTCAGGCAACACGGGTGGCCGTGTTGGCCTCCTGAACTTAATTTTTCAAAATCACACTCAGCACTGCTAACACGGGTGGCCGTGTTAGGTAACACGGGCCGTGTTGCTCCTTAACTTCAGAATTTGGATTTGCGTTCTTCATGAAAGTTGTAGCCCTTTTCGTTAGCGAAATTTTGCCACCGGAACCGCGTCATTCCGAGTTACGAAGCTCCATTTATGATCAAAATACTACACGCCTGTCACGATGAGAAACATGCTGAAAATTTCTGGATCTCACACTTGCTAACACGAGCCGTGTCAGCCCCGTGAATTTCATCTCTTTTGCATTTTCTTGGCCACGCTTCATCCTAATACGGCCAGTTTTAGGTGACACAGGTGGTCGTGTCAGACCTCATGTAGCTTGATTTTTCACTTCCTTCGAAACTCTCCTTTTTGTACTTTTTCGCATTGATTTGTCTCGATTTATTCCTTTGAGCCTGCAAACAGTAAAATACACAACCATAGCATAAAATGTAGAAGAATGAAGTAAAACACTTGACAATATAAAGCAAAGACGACTAAAATCAACGGTAAATAAACGTGTAAAAACCACTGATCAGTTATGAATTCAATTATTTAATTGAGCATTTGAATTGTATTGTTGATTGCAATTGAGTTATATCAAATTGATGTAATTGAAATGTACAATGCGTACATACACTCGGGAATAGAAGTAATAATTGTTGTGAGTTAGAAGGTGGCCTAGGAGTTCATCTTACTTTATTTTTTATTGTTATCACACTTAGTTGGTTGTTATGCTCTCTGAAACATCGGGGCCTGGGAGTTTATTTTGTTAATGAGTTTTTTTCAGGTTCGGATAATTGGTTAAAGATTTTGTTTATGTTGAGAAAATTGGAGTTATGATAATTGATTGATTTATGCTGTGAGTAATTGAACTAAATGAGAAAATGTGTATGTTTTGTTCGAGTAGCATCCTAAATTGGTTGAATAATTATTTTAGAACAAGTCTCGGGGTTTAGGGTGTTACAGAGTAGTATCAGAGCAAGTTGGTCCATCCGGCCAGGTTTTTATAATGTTGTTTGTTCCCTAGTATACGACATGTGTGAGCAAAATTGTTGGTGCTCGTTTGTTTTTCTAATCGCTTGCCAACAGGAGCAGAAGTGGAAAAAGTGGGGGAAAAGTTTTTGCTTCTCTAAGATGTTGCAGGTGTAGAGAGGAACCAATTTATAGAGGAATAGGTAAAGAAGGTCAAGGCTTATAGAGGAACCAGGTTCAAAGAGGAACCAAAGACATGGATAATTCGTTAACATACATCTGACACAAAAAAATTGGTGCCACATGCATTTGGTGGAGAATTACATGTCATTCCATATTTATGTTGTAGTTGTTTGTGGGTATGAATTAATATGTGTAATTGATGTTATTGTTATTGTAAATTATCCTTGTTGTTTTATACACCGATAACATCTGAGAATTTATTCTCACCCATATTTATTTTGTTTGTGGTGTTCTGTACTTGCTACGAGTACAAATAATCAGGTAGATGAGTAATTGTTGTTTGAGTTGGAGGATGAAGTTGAGGCCTCTTCATTTATTTTACTATTTTATGCGTAATTTAGTTGTCGTTGGTGCTCTTATTTGTAACATTGGGTCTAGGACATTTCATTGTTGTTTTTAGTTATTGTTTGGATTATTTAATTAATCAAGTACTTTATTTTATTGAGACAAGTTAAAGTATGTATATCGTTGAGTTTTATCAATAAGTTATTAATTTATGAAATGAAAATAATATTTATAAGTGTACAAGATGATGCACAACCTTTTATCAAAATAGCTTTAAACGAACGAGATTAAAGTTTTTTAATGAATCAATTCTAATGTTGAAAATTTACTTTAAATGATCAAGATCAAAAGGCAGTGGAATTGATTCCAATGGAATCAAACCCTTTGAACATGTGAATTGATTCTTACAAACATAGGGAAAAAAAAGAATTATCAAATTATCCATTGAATCGATTCCATCAATTGTGTGAATCAATTTCAGCAAACAGAAGGGAAACAAGAGTTTGAAAAAATATAATTGAATCGATTCTATATGATGTGTGAATTGATTTCAACAATCAGAGTAAAATCGTGAATTTGAAAAATGTCATTTTGAATCAATTCCAATTGTTGTTAGAATCATTCTCAAGAGACTAACAATTTAAATTGGATCATGCATTACCGTGAATTTATTCATTCAATGTTGAATTTTGTCAACGCTCCATTATATGCATGGAAAACCTATTATTTAGTTTATACTTGTGTGTGAGACGAGAGATTCAATGAGGAATTCAAAAAATACGATAAAACATAATACACAAAGCATCAACACAATGAAATAACCGATAATGAACTTAAGGGCAATTTCACGACCAACAAGCTAGTAAGGTAATGGGTTGCGAATGAGAAGTCCAGGCCCAAAACACATCATGTGTTCACCCATACCAGGACACGAAAGAGGAGACAACAAAGAAATTGATGTATATGTAAGATGAAAGAAGTGCTGCAACTTATTGCTAAAGTCTAATATTTGGACAAAAAGAATATATCGTCACACAAGGTGACGTATGCACTGTACAAAGTGTGCCTTTTACCCAAAATAAATGTATAATATAATGACTAAAACAACGCTTGTCCTTGATTTATGATGAGGAAAATCAGAATGTGCAGACAACACTTGCATTTGTTCTTGAAGTGGATGAAGAAGCACCTGATCAAAGTCTCATAGGTTTCAAGTTTATATGCGATAATCAATATTTGTTTATGTGTAAGAGGATGCCGTTTGTGAAAATATTATAACATCCATTGACTTTTCGAGATTGGACAATCTTAAATGGGGCAATTATCTTGAAGAGGACGAGGATTCACTATTATATACCATACTCAACGAGGATGCTAATAATATTATGACCCCCCAAGAGTATAAAAAAAGATTTTGAAATCCCATAACCTCATTAGGAATAGTTCCTGTCATACCCCAAAATTTGCCCATGCTAATCAATACACAAAGCCCCTAGACACACTCTCCTATACAAAAGCTCTGAATTAGGGTTTTGATTAACTCAATGGAAAATCATTAAATCAATGGCTCAAGATGGTTCCATAGGGTCACTAACATCCCAAAGCATCTCCATATAAAGTTTCAAGTCAAACTGAGCCAGTGTAGGCCCTCAAATCCTGATTAGGTCAACAGTCGACTCTCAAGGGCAAAACAGTCGTTTCAAGTCAAAATACAGTCAAAGTTCAAGATATTTGGTCAATAACATCCTCATAACCCTAAAGTCATCATTTGATCAAGGGTTGATCATGATGATGCAAGGAAAGATCAGAGAAGTCAAAAGTCAAGAGTTGCTATTTTGGGCACGAACTGAAAAAGTCAACCAAACTTTGAAAAATCACCAAATATTCATACTTCATCAGAAAAATTCCCACCAAAGCTCATTTTGAATAGAATTCATCTCTCTATCCAATGGTCCAAGAATTAAAGTCCATAGGTCAACAGTTTAAGAGATATGGCTTCACACATTAGAGGTCCTTTTCAAAAGTCAACAAAAAGACATCTTTTTCAAAAGGGCATAAAATGAGAATGGAAAAGGATTTTGACATGGGACCAAAAGCATTGGTTAGAGGACTCCCTGAGGTTTTCAAAATGTCCTAGAACACCTCCATACCTCAAAAATTGAGGGAGATACACCTTGTCAAAGATGGGTAATTTTGGAGGGAAAAATGTGAAGGAACTTGAAAGTTTCTTTGCTAATGGGCCTATATTTTTAGGATCCAAACTTGTTCCTTATGCTATTAAGGGCCCATAAATCATTTTCCACGAATTTATGTGATTTTAATTAATTTTATAAGAATTTTATTCACTTAAAATTCAATGAAATTAAGGAAAATTTGAAAGATTTGGAAGAAAATTTGTGTTGAATCAAATCCAATCCACATTTACTCCAAAATTCAATCAAATTTCGTGCATTGTATGATTGGAACAAGATTGACTCAATTAAGGCAAAAATAGAAAGATTTCATGGCATATTTCCAATCAAATTTTCCAATATGCAAATCAATGATTCAAGGAAGATTTGATTAATTTCTCTTGCCCTAATCACTCTAGTATATATACACAAGCTATTCAGATCCTAAGGACACAAGGTTTGCAGCACAAAAGACCTAACCCGAGTTCAAAAAGTCACAAAAATTCTCAATCACGTTTTCCAGTTGCAGGCGAATTCAAGGATTCCTTTTGATCAATTCACATCCCTAAGGTATCAAGGAAGCTTCCCAGATTGGTTTCGAGTCTTGAAGCATTGCAGATCATCGCCAAAAACCCCACGGTTTGTCAAACCTTAAACTGCATCGTATCCATACATACACGCATCTTTAATCAATTTTAACTGCATATTTGTGTTTGTTAAGGTATTTAGATGAATTCTGGATGGTTAATTGTTTGTTTGCGCACCTATAGCGAATTATGCCATGAAAGGGAACTAGGGTTTCGTTTTAGGGATTTTTGTTACAGGTACACTTGAGCCAAATTGAGGCCATGGTTGTCTTCGTGAGATCTGGACGAACACTCCCATGGCATCGCGAAAAGTTTTTGTTGGCATTTGCTTGGATTCGTAAACGCAGGTTTGTAGTGACGGACACCGTCCGTAGGTAAAGCTCTTTTTCAGACCTAAGGCGACGGACGGAGGTAGGAGATGACGTACGTGTCTCCTTCTCACTGGCTGGAGCTGCGCGCGCTTCATGTTTCAAATCTAGAATGTTCCGGTGCATTAAGATGTACGCTATGGCCATGCTCCCTCACTCTCCTGGCCACCAGATCATCTACCAGCCTCATCCAATGTGTAAAGACATGCAGATCCACCGTATGCCTTACGCACGCGCCACATGCGATCATGGCTAAGTTTTTCTTTATTTTTTTTTACTTTTAATTACACAAACTCATTTTATTTTATTTATATATATACATATTTATTTCTTTTATAATAAGACCTTTTTTTACAAAATAAATTAATATAAATAAATATAAACATTAATTAATATAAATATATTATGTAAAAAAAGGTCTTATTATAAAAGAAATAAATATGTATATATATATAAATAAAATAAAATGAGTTTGTGTAATTAAAAGTAAAAAAAAATAAAGAAAAACTTAGCCATGATCGCATGTGGCGCGTGCGTAAGGCATACGGTGGATCTGCATGTCTTTACACATTGGATGAGGCTGGTAGATGATCTGGTGGCCAGGAGAGTGAGGGAGCATGGCCATAGCGTACATCTTAATGCACCGGAACATTCTAGATTTGAAACATGAAGCGCGCGCAGCTCCAGCCAGTGAGAAGGAGACACGTACGTCATCTCCTACCTCCGTCCGTCGCCTTAGGTCTGAAAAAGAGCTTTACCTAGTAGCAATCGCAAACAAGTCACACAAGTGTCCTTAGGTTTAAAGGCATGCATGAAGTTTGTAGGTAAGTACCCTCCCCACTGAAGTTGAGTTGGTTCATCCTGTCCTATATAAAGATCGGGTTCTAGGGACCTCATATCATTGACCTTTCTCGAAGGCGCTTATCTCAGTTCGGCAATCGAATCACCAACCGGGAAGGTCCTGAAAGTCCAGTCCATATGAGTGTAGCATCGAGTATCAACCAACTTCAGTCGGAACCAAAGCCAGCCACCTCGCTACTTTCTAATAGGCCAGAGTCAAGTTCAACTAGGGTTCTAGGGCAAATTAGTGCTTAATGACACCACGCAGCAGCCAAGTATTTCCTCGAGTCGAATCTCAAGGAACACCAGGACAAACCAATGTGTCACACTAACGATGGCCACCATATCAACCACATCAGTATACGCTGTGCAGTCTCCTTGGTCTCATGCCATTTACCTAAGGTACTCAGATCCGGGTTAGGATCTTTCACACAAGTAAACCCAAACAGGCCCACAAATATAAAGCAAACAAATCAAACAATTTTAAAGTGAATCCTAAACTTTAAGGTAACCCCTCTTTTTAATCGAAAGCATCCCCAGCAGAGTCGCCAGTTCTGTAATACGGTGAACTGACTTTTTTATCGATCGAAAATGTCGCGGTTAAGCATGAGTCGCCACCGACTTTTATTTTATCCAAACAATATTCGGAAAGGCAAAAAGAAACAGAAAAAAAACCTTTTAAAGAAAATCTGAGTTCGGGGGGTAATTTATGCAAAGGGAAGGTGTAAGGCACCCTTTGCATCCATGGTTTTCCATGGGCTCTTAATTGCTTTGCTTGCTCGTTTGTTTAGAGAATGTAGATGAAAGAGATAGGGACTTTAGCTTGTGAATAAGCGTTGCCCTTTTGAAAAATTATGAGAAAGAATATAATAAAAAGGTTTGAGCATTGCAAGGCAATTAGGGGCAATTACCTTAAACTCAGATGATAGGTCTCTTTTTAGCCTTTCAGAATGAAAGGGTCTATCCTTGCCATAAGAGGGCAGGAAGCCTTTCGTTTGGAGGTTGAAGGGTCATCGAAGCATCCTTTGCCATAAGACTGTCCCATGCCATAGAAGGACAGGTAGTCTAAGGCAAGGATCAGAATAAGCCATTTCGTAGGCAGCCAGAAGATACCTCAGCCTTTTTCCGTAGGAAACTTCCGAGGGTCGAGGTCATTTTTGTGTATCGAAGGCAGCATCATTTAGGGTCATGACCTTTTTATCGAGGCAACATGGCTGAGGTATCCTCGAATTCGAGGGACGAGGCTTATTCTGCAAAACACAAAGGCAACAGGCAGCAAGGCAACAGGCAACAGAGAGGTTACCCCAAAAGCGTGCGTGTGTGCAACAATCACGTGATTATATTCAGAAAATTATCTTATAATTAATGTCTCTAATTCAGTTCAAGGCTTGCACTCCCTAGGATTATTAACCACGCAAATAATAAAAAGCAACAGTAATATGGGAGAGGGGACAATGAAACCAGTGGATCCCTTAATAGGGTTTGACATAAGTAATAATTAAAACAATAAATATCAGGGTTTAGGGTTACCAGTACTCGTAGCTTTGGCAGTCGACGAACCCTGAAGATTGGAAAAGAAAGAATAAACAGAAAAAATGGGTGAGTGCATTATCAAATTCGAGGGCAAACCTCATTAACTACAAAAGAAAATAGGATAATAAATTAAAAAATAGAATAGGGAGAAGGTACTTAGCTTGGCATTTGCCTGACGGGGTTGAGGGCAAGGGTTTGCCAGAAGC
The DNA here is from genome assembly GCF_029867415.1 of Vicia villosa. Taxonomy (NCBI): domain Eukaryota; kingdom Viridiplantae; phylum Streptophyta; class Magnoliopsida; order Fabales; family Fabaceae; genus Vicia; species Vicia villosa. The sequence continues at coordinate 51,997 of NW_026705405.1, read as the reverse complement.
ATTGATTTTGACCATGAGCAAAGAAGTAATTAAGGCGTGAGTGTATAGGCAGTTCATTGATATTTAATTTTATCCCTAATTTATTAAGGAAAAAAAATAAAATGAAAAAACGATTATTTGAATTAGATACGAGATAATACTTAGCTTTGGAATTTGATTTGATATGGTTGCTAAGGCGCCTTTAAGGTTGATCCTGAAAAAGGCAAGGCCGAAGGGATGAATGCAAAATAAACCCTAATTTAAAAATAAACCAAATAGAATTTAAATTAAATTAGATAGAGTACTTAACTTCGTATTTTGACGTGGCGCGTAGTCGGAAGGCACTTGAAAAGTAATCCTGAAAGGCACAGAAGAAGAAGATTTTTTAGTGTAGGGTTAATTCTCGTAAACCCTGATTAGGGTTCAAATTGAGTATAACGATAAACGAATTTAATTAATTATTGGGCTCGCGACCTAATTAATTAAATCGGGACAAGAAAATCAAATAAAGTGTAAGAAATAATTTTTAGAATTTTTTGGAGTTAAAATGACATAAATATGAATTTTTGAAACAATATGCATAATTAAATATGAATTAAAATAAATATATGAATATATAATATATAGTATCTAATTAAAAATAAATTAATATAAATAAATATAAACATTAATTAATATAAATATATTATGTAAAAAAAGGTCTTATTATAAAAGAAATAAATATGTATATATATAAATAAAATAAAATGAGTTTGTGTAATTAAAAGTAAAAAAAAATAAAGAAAAACTTAGCCATGATCGCATGTGGCGCGTGCGTAAGGCATACGGTGGATCTGCATGTCTTTACACATTGGATGAGGCTGGTAGATGATCTGGTGGCCAGGAGAGTGAGGGAGCATGGCCATAGCGTACATCTTAATGCACCGGAACATTCTAGATTTGAAACATGAAGCGCGCGCAGCTCCAGCCAGTGAGAAGGAGACACGTACGTCATCTCCTACCTCCGTCCGTCGCCTTAGGTCTGAAAAAGAGCTTTACCTACGGACGGTGTCCGTCACTACAAACCTGCGTTTACGAATCCAAGCAAATGCCAACAAAAACTTTTCGCGATGCCATGGGAGTTGTCATACCCCAAAATTTGCCCATGCTATTTCTCATGCATAAAACCAAATCAAAAGACAAAGCTCCAAAACACATTCTCCTATACAAAGTTCTGAACTAGGGTTTGGTTCTTTCAAAGGAGAATCACTGAATCAATGGCTCAAGATGGTTCCATAGGGTCACCAACATCCCAAAGAATCTTCATGTAAATTTGCAAGTCAATCAGAGCAAATTTAGTCCCTCAAATCCTGATTAGGTCAACAGTCGACTCTCAAGGGCAAAACAGTCATTTCAAGTCAAAATACAGTCAAAAGTTCCAGATACCTGGTCAACAACATCCTCATAACCCTAAAGTCATCATTTGATCAAGGATTGATCATGATGATGCAGGGAAAGACCAGAAAGTCAAAAGTCAAGAGTTACTATTTTGGGCATGAACTGAAAAAGTCAACCAAACTTTGAAAATTCACCAAATATTCATACTTCATCAGAAAAATTCCCACCAAAGCTCATTTTGAAGAGAATTCATTCCTCTATCCAATGGTCCAAGAATCAGAGCCCATAGGTCAATGGTTTAAGAAATATGGCTTCATACATTACAGGTCCTTTTCAGAAGTCAACAAAAAAAGGCACTTTCATCAAAAGGTCATAAAATGAGAATGAAAAAAGATTTTGACATGGAACCAAAGACTTTGGTTAGAGGACTCACCAAGGTTTCCAAAATATCATAGAACACCTCCATACCTCAAAAATTGAGGGAGATAAGCCTTGTCAAAGTTGGGTCATTTTGGGAAGGAAAATGTGAAGAAAATTGAAAATTTTTGCAAATGGGCCCAAGAGATTTTGATTCAATCTTGATCCACAAGTCATCCAAGGCCCCAAGTCCAAATACCACGAATTTTTAATATTTATTTAATTTTATATGAATTTTTATTCATTTAAAATTAACATAAATCAAAAAATTCAAAGAAAATATCAAAGATTTGATTTTTCTTTAACTTCAATCATAATCAATCCTCATTTAAGGCATATTATCATTATAATTTCGTGCTATACAAAATTGATTAGAAAATATTGAGATTTGGCCAATTTTAGAAGCTTTTATCAATCAAATTTTCCAAATGGACAAATCAAAGATTCAATGAGATTTGATCATATTATGTTGACCTAATCCTCCTAGTATAAGTACTAATCAGCACCAGAGGCAAAGGGGACGGATTTTTGGCTCAAAGGAACCCTAAAACCGAATTGCAAAAGTGGAAGAAAACTCAAGCTACAAATCTGAATTCAAGGCCAATTCAAGGCGTTCTAGTCATTCCAAAACGTTCCTGGGGAATCGCTGGAACTAACCGAATCATTCTCCTCAAGCAAAAGCCTCAGAATCATCGCTAATAAGCTTCGGTTTGCAGCTTTCTAATTTTGTTCGATCTTGCCAATTTATGCATTCATATCCATATCCAATTGCATAATCGTGTTTGCCTTGATGTGATGACTGTGTCTGGACAATTAATTGTGTTTCTATGCGTGTTTGCTATTGATTGCCATTGTTAGGGTTTTCAATTTGGATTAGGGCTTTTGCATACAGGTGAAATTAGGCCAAATAAAGGCCATGGTTGAACTCGTGAGACCTGGACGAAGATATCTACGGTCTCGCGAAACATTTTTGTTCGTGTTTGCCTGTATTCGTAACCTGCAGGTTGTAGCAATGGATTCTGTCCGTAGGTAAAAGACGAACCAGACCTAAGGCGACGGAAGAGAGGAAGAAGACGATGACGCGTCAGCCCCTGGTTGGTCCTTCGAGCGCGCGTGTTTTTGAATCTTCCCCTGGATCCAATGCATTATGAAACACACGTTATGGTGTTCCCTCGTCATCCTGGCCATCCATCCGTCTCGCCAGTCAATCCAAGGAAGCTCAGCCTGCATGCGCATGGTAGACTGCACACGCGCGCCACATTGGAACAAAAGTTAAGTTTTCCAGAATTTTTTTTTATATTTTAATTACACAGCCTTTTATTTTTTTTATATATGTTATCTATTTTCTTTTTCTTTTCTTTATTTTAATAAAACAATTATGGTTATTATAAAACCTTTTTACATTCATTTATAATATTTAATTTATTTGTTTATTTAAATTATTAAATTTATATTTGATTAATTAATATTTATTATTATATTTTTATTTAAATTATTGTATGTATATGTTTATTTGCTTTTAATTATTTATAAAATACATCTTTATTTTGTTTTAATTCATAAAAAATTCTAAAAATATATTTCATATTTAATTCTATTTCCTCGACTCGATTTAATTAATTAGGTCGTCAGACCAATAATTGATTAAATTATTTTCTTATTTAATTCGTACCCTAATCAGGGTTCACGAAGAACATCCCACTACACTGAATATTTCTTTTGTGCCTTTTCAGGGTTATCAACATGGTTCACTCCGATAACACGCCCGATCAAAATACAAAAGCTAAGTGTTTTATTTATTCGATGTCTATTCCGTTTCCTTTTTAATTTTAGGGTTTGTCCTTATATTTCTGAACTGTGCATACATTCACTCCCTCTCTTTCTGCCTTGTCTTTTCAGGATTACCCCCGAAGTTTCCTCCGACTCTAACCAACCATATCAGATCAGATCCAAATCAAAGCTAAGTATTATTTATCATTCATTATTAATTTATTTATCTTTTATTTTATTAAGGTTAACCTCATTTGCCTCCGAACCGATAATGCACTCACCCCTCTGTTTATTCTTTCTTTTCCAATTTTCAGGGTTTGTCAACTGCCAAAGCTACGAGTATTGGTAACCCTAAACCCTATTCACAAATTATTACTTGTGTTAAACCTTTTGCCTTTTATTTTTATATCCCGCTGGTTTCAATTCCCCTCTCCTCCGCTGGTTACAATTTCCCTTCCCCATTATTATTGTTATATTATTGTGTGGTTAGTAATTATAGGGAGTGCAACTTATTAATTGAATTAGCATCACGTAATTTTATAAGATAACATAACTGAACATAATCACGTGATTGGTGCACACACGCACGCTTTTGGGTAACCCTCTCTGTTGCCTTGTTGCCTGTTGCCTTGTTGCCTGTTGCCTTTGTGTTTTGCAGAATAAGCCACGTCCCTCGAATTCGAGGATACCTCAGCCATGTTGCCTCGATAAAAAGGTCACGACCCTAATGATGCTGCCTTCGATACACAAATGACCTAGACCCTCGGATGTTGCCTACGAAAAGGCTGAGGTATCTTCTGGCTGCCTACGAAAATGGCTTATTCTGAGCCTTGCCTTAGACTACCTGCCCTTCTATGGCATGGGATAGTCTTATGGCAAAGGATGCTTCGATGACCCTTCAACCTCCAAACGAAAGGCTTCCTGCCCTCTTATGGCAAGGATAGACCCTTTCATTCTGAAAGGCTAAAAAGAGACATATCATCTGAGTTTAAGGTAATTGCCCCTAATTGCCTTGCCATGCTCTATTTTCTATATTCTTTCTCAAAATTCTTCAAAAAACTGGCTACGCTCATTTACGAGCTAAAGTCCATTTTTCCTCTCTCATCTACATTTTCTGAAAACGAGCAAGCAAAGCAATTAAGAGCCCATGGAAAACCATGGATGCAAAGGGTGCCTTACACCTTCCCTTTGCATAAATTACCCCCCGAACTCAGATTTCTTTAAAAAGGTTTTTTTCTGTTTCTTTTTGCCTTTCTGATTAAATTTGGATAAAATAAAAGTCGGTGGCGACTCTTGCTTACCGCGACATTCCGATTAATAAAAAGTCAGTTCACCGTGTTACAGAACTGGCGACTCTGCTGGGGATTTTTCGATAAAAGAGGGGTTACCTTAAAAGTTTAGGATTCACTTAAATGTTTTCTATTGTTTGCTTTGTTTGTTTTATCTTTCAGGGGCGTTTTTGGGAAAATTGAAGGACGAATCCTATTCCCGGATTCAAGAACACTTAAGATTAGGAGTGGCATAGTCATGGCGACCTCTTTCACATATGTGGGAGATGAGTCAATATGAAGTTCACGCTTGAGTTAGGACTCCATAGCATATGCACACCTTTCTCAAATGAGGGGGGTCTATGTATGCGTCTGTGGGTGCGCCGGAGCTCAAGGACCTTTAGTTACCCTTAACCCATCCTGGCCTTTAGGAACGTAGTGGGGGGACTACCCTTGACAAATGTTAAGGACTAGCCGCTACCCGATACTACAATTCAGATAGGTTCTTTCTCAAAGTATCATTGCATGGTGCAAATGCATCATGTCCGAGGGTGCTTTAGAAGGGCTTACAATTCTGGATAACTTGTAGAACCCGTTGCTGAAATCTCCTTATCCATAGAAATACCCTTGGGAAGGACACCTGATCAGACTCCATGCAGTCCTTAAGCCAAAAATTGTGTGACTTGCGTGACTTGCCTGTGTTTGCTACTAACCTTCGTTTCTTGCAGGTTTTGTTAAAAGGACTTGTTCGTCCTTACTATCTCACATTATGCCTAATGAACTGCATTCGCATAACATCATGACATCATGACATCATAAGCATAACATGATTTAACTAACCCTTTCAAGGATCTTAGAAATTTAGGGCGCACAATTTCAGGTACTCTTATCAAGGACCGAATTCCTAATCAAGGGGCAAAAGGATTTATTTTCCTCTGGCCACATACCTTCCTATTCAGAGACTCTACACCTATCAAGGGGCAAGAGGATTTATTTTCCTCTAGCCATATACCTTCAAATTCAGAGTAGTCCGAAGCAGAGGCTATGACCCACTGGATATGGTGAGCTTGATTCTCAAAGAAAGACATTCAAAGACAAAAGTTAGAATTCTTCAGACAAAGACGTGACCAAATCACTTTCTGATGTTGCTAACTAAATTCCTAAAGATCCTTGAAAAGATTGCATTTGCATTCATAACATCACATAGAACTAACTTTTCCTTTCAGGTCGACCAACTGGTCAGACAGATACCATCAACAAATCAATCTCTATCAGATGAACATTCTGGAAGCTTGACCCCCAGACTTCTGAAACATTCCAATCAGATATACATTCTGGAAGCTCGAACCCCGGACATTCTGAAAGTTCCAATCAGATGAACACTCTGGAAGCTTGACCCCCAGACTTCTGAAACATTCCAATCAGATATACATTCCGGAAGCTCGAACCCCGGATACTCTGAATCTCTACACCAGTTCTACAACAACGACGCAAGCCAAATTCACCTAAGCGTCAATTCACTAAAATCAATATGTCGCCAGCTCAAGCTTTACAACATCTGCTAAAGGCAAATTTGATTACCCTGAGGGATCCTCCTAAGAATCCTAACACCTCTGCTCCTAGTTATAAGCCCAATGCGAGGTGCGCATACCATTCTAATAGTCCTGGACATGACACAGAGAATTGTTGGCCATTGAAGAATAAGATCCAAGATATGATCGATGCTGGTGAAATTAAATTCCCTCATCCCAAGACTCCTGTAGGGATCACTACTCCCAGGCGTAATCACGACAAGACTGACTAATGTCTGAAGTGGATGAACTTTTAATCATTAGCTTTACTTTCGCTTGCAATTTCTGTTCTGTTTGTTTAAACATTGGAATTATGATAGACATTATCTGTTTTAATAATTATCATTAGTGCATTGCATATGCTTGTCTTGAATAAATTATTTCGTTATCACTCATTTTAAATTATGTCTTTACTCTGCATATGTTTTGTGATACTCAACTCCTGCTAAGCTGTAAGCCTTTTAAGGAAGGATGACGAAAACGATACCGCAACCTCATACAGTATGCTTTTGAACGGACTATGTTGACGATGTACAGGCATTATTTCAATTCCCAAACAGTGGAGATATAAGGATGATAATCCCTCGTTAACCCTTTTGAGCCTAAGTTGTAGGAGTTTTCTTTCTTGAATAATTCAAAACCTTTTATCATAACCTGGGGCAGGGTAGTTCCCAGTTAATTTGACTGTGCATTCTATTTTGAGAGAATCATTCAGTACACCTTCCAATAAAGGTTTCAAACACAAGTGTTCATCTACACACATCAAAGAAGTATCAGAGATGTCAATCAAAAAACCAATGATGGTTCATCAATCATTAAGCAAGGCAGTCAATATCTTTCAAAAAAAGAAAAATGAAAAAACATATATACAAAGAAAAGCCCGCTAAGTCAAAAATCAAAAGATGACTTAGGCAAAAAATCAAGGCATCCCGCTGACTGTAAACTCAAAATAGACAGTTCAGGCAAAAGTTAGGGATATCAAAAAGATGAAAAAAGAGAAGTCAATAAATTTCTGAACAACTCAAAGTTGTGACTACCAAAAGGAAGAAGTGACTGCCATCTCAAAAGTTCTCTTTGCTTGTGAACCATCGTTATTATCAAAAGTGCAAATCCAAAAGTCTCTTGGAACCTGAATGCACAAGTTGAATTAACTGGGCCTAGGACTGAAGATCATCACGAAGAGGGGTGGGTACAAATAAACTTTGAGCCTTTATCCTTTGTTTCTTAAACCGCGAACCAAGCCACGTTACAACCCTTGAAAGTCCTAATTGAAGCATGGTTAGTTCGAAAGCATACTGTCACCAAAAAGGTATCCTGACTCCTAAAGGTTTACCAAGAATGCTGAGTTAATACTCTGTTTTTTTACAAACATCGCGTTTTTATAAACATCATGCTTTTACATCTCCTGTTTTACTGTTTTCCAAAAAACTCAAGACAAACATATGTGTGGACCGTCCTTTCGGGCCATACCCCTCCGTGGGTGGGATACGTGAACTGACTCTTTTTTGTCGATCGGACGCTTTCGCGTCACTTTTGAAAAAGTTTACAGAGTCGCCACCGACCTTTTATTTTATCCAATGAAGGAAAGGTTTATAAAAGAAACAGAAAAAAGACCTTTGAGAGATTCTGGGTAAGGGGGTAGGTTATACAAAGGGAAGGTGTTAGCACCCTTTGTATCCATGGTTATCCATGGGCTCTTTAGTTTGCTTAGCTCATTTGCTTTACTTTTCAATTGATTCGGAATGCTTTACCTGTGTTTTTGAAATACCTTTGCAAATAGAATTTGTAATGATCCTTGTGCGGATATATACAAATGCTTGTTTATCTTTCGAAAGATGTTTTGAAAAGATCGTTAATTTTGTAATGATCCGTGTTTGGATGTATACAAAATATTGTCTTTTGGAAAATTCGTTTTAAAAAAACAACAGTGTATGAGAATTTTGTTTGTTTTGATTTTGAGCAAGCAAACTAGGAGGTCTACCCTGAGTTAGGAGGTCTTTATCCTTGTTCCCTTTAAAAATCTATCCATTCGTCGGATATAAACAAAAGGTTCGATTTTGTACTCGAAACAGTAGAAATGTAACTTTGATTTTGAAAAGAGTGAAAAGGGGTTACCCTAGGAGGTGCAAATGTGATTGTGATTGGATTCAGATATTTATCTTTGAAGTTAGTGATCTAACGGTTCAGTTTTATCTTTGACATACACGCAGTTTATATTTGCTGGAAATTAAAATGCGGAAATGTAAAGTGCGGAAAGTAAATCTACGCTATTACATCGATTGTGCGGGAAATGTAAACTAGCCTATTTACATGAATTTGACATCCTATACATTTATCTAGGAATTTTAAATTGCAAGAAAAATAAAAGGCATGTTTTTGGATTTTTTATGATTGATTTTTAATTATACTTAATGCATGATTAATTAAATTAAAATGAAGAAAAAGATGAAAATATATTTAAACCTAGAAATTAAGTTCAAAATATGTACAAAATATTTGTTAATTAATTTTAAAACAAAACTAATTTTTTTGGAATTTTTGGAAATTGATTTGAAATTGATTTAAGTTAATTAAAACATAATTATGCAAATAATTATACAAATAATTAAAACTTAAAAAGAAAATTATTCAAAATATGTACAAAATTAGTTTATAATATATAAACAATATTTAACATGAAGAACAATTTTTTTTATGATTTTTTGATTGGTTAGAATAATTAAAAAGCAAATATATAAATATATACTAATTAATTATGCAAAATATTGAAATTTTGAAGAAAAATAAAATATTTTTATTTCATAAAATAGTATATTATTTTAGAAGTCTAAAAATATTTTTTGTGTATTTTTTGGATTTTTAAAACTATTTTTAAATAATTTTGCAAAGAAAATTAAAATAGAAATAAAAATATAAAGGTAATAATCAGGTGTGAGAGTTTATGAGGGAACATGGTATGGCTGCGCTTTTTGGTGCGTTTGATAAACTTTGAGATTGATCATGTGGCTCAGATGGAAGAGAACATGGTATGCATGGATAGGAGTGCAGCAATGGATCAGTCTGAATTTAAGAGTCCAACATGGGGCCCACTGAAGCTGACTGGCGAATAGAAAGATGAGGATATGCCACGCAAGCGGTCAAAGGGTCCTCATCACTATTCATCATCTTCTTCAACTTACCTATGGAATTTGCTGCGGATTTACCTACAACATTACCTGCGGATTTTCCTTGCTTTTTCCATGCTTTTAGGAACCTGCAAAAACGTGAGAGGAAATCAACAAGAACAACCCAGATCCACTAAATGACATGCTGGGAGTTCATTGGTGGTGTTAGTTTTGATTAAAACCCACTCTATCTATGAAAACGAAAGCTTTGCATCTTTAGAGTTCAAAAATGGCATATGATGCTCTAGGGTGTATGGCTCACATGTAACACGTTGGATCTTCTCTATTTCATGTTGGGAACTTATAGAAACTATTAGATTACTTTGAAAAGGATTATAGCATGAGATATTGAAATTGGAAGTTTTAATGGAATATGGAAGAATAGATATGTATGTTCTATGTACAAACAAACAAGACTATTGGTTGGAACCTATTCAATAATAATTTAGGAGAAGATTGAAGTGTTTATTTGAAGTTGATAGGAGCTTATACAAAGAAAACGAAAATTACAAGTGTTTAGGTATTTTTTTGAGAATTTTGTGTGTTTCTTTGATACCCCCTTGCTATTTTCGTGGTCCCTCTTGCTCTCCTTTGTTGCTGAAATATCTTGAGCTATTTATAGGCCAAGATGTGCTTAAATTTGAAGCTAAGAAGCAATGATGGCTTTTGTTGAAATTTTGGCTTTCAAACTTAAGTTTCAAGCAACCTTGGCTTGCTCTTCACACTTTTCCCTTAGCCTTTCCTTGAATCTTCTTTGCTGCAGAATATTGACTATTTTTTGATGAGTCATGCTTAGAAATTAAGCTACCATTTATCCATCCATTTTCCTTTTAATTTTATTCTTAAAATAAGATAAAATCAAGCAAAAAATGAATAAAAATGGTGTGGGCTTAGTCTTGGTCGTGGGAGGCCCATATCATCATGGAAATGATGTTTGAATGCTGAAAACTTGGCCCCATTTGGAAAAAATGCCATTTTGAACAATGTTGATTTCATGTATTTTCCCAAAATTTAGCCAACTTCAACAAAGTGTAAATCCTTCAATTTTTGTCATATGAAGGAGATCTTGCACTTTTTAGAAACCTCAAAGAGTCCTCTAACCAATGTCTTTGGTCTCATGTCAAAATGATTTTTGAAGCTCCTTGTGTGTCCTTTTGAAAAAAGTGTCTTTTTGTTGACTTTGAAAATGACCTGTAATGTCTTTGATCATATTTTTCAAATGGTGAATCCAATGACCATGGGATCAATGGCATTTGAAAGATAATTGAATTTCCTTCAAAACAAGCTTTGGTTTGAATTTTTTGGATGAAGGATGAGAGAGTTATGATCAGTCAAAGTTGAGTTGACTTTTCAGGCAAAAACCCTAATTTTGAATCTTAGGGTTTTGTTGATTTTTGATCTTTCCTTGATGAATTATGATCATCCAATGATCAAATGATGAATCCTTTGACAAAATATGGACTTTGACAAAAAATTTCATTTTTGACTGTCTGTTGACTTTTTTTGGTCAAACGGGTCGTCTGTTGACTGTTTGAGCTGCTGACGGTGCGTCTGAGTGAATTGAAGTTTGAAAATTTGTATGATGGTACTTTGAGATATTTGGATGTGTATGAAATCCATTTGAGCTCTCAAAAACTTGTTGCTCCTGTAAAAACAAGAAAAACCCTGATTAGGGACTGTTTGTGTAGGAGACAGTTAAGCGTACCTGATTTTTGTGCAGTGTTGAGTCTCTGCTAATCGCGTGATATTCAGAAGACTTCTAGCACAAAGATCTTGGAATTTTTAATTGTGAAAGATTGATTTGATTGATGGTATAAAACACTGAGAATTGTACTGCCAGCAGTTTGGCTGTCGACTGACTGTTCAGGTATTGACGTAGCAGTTAGAGTGAAAAATCAACAGTCAAAGTTAATTTTCTTTTTTGTTGTTTTTGTTTTATGTTTTATGTGAAAAACGAAAGTTTATTTACATGACTTGTTAGAAAAACACAGACATGATAAATAACTAATATACTGTTACCAGTACAGTCTGAGTTTCCTGATTCTGCGCCTGCAAAAAGATTTTAACTCTGTACCAATTGTGTCAGTACTATTTATCTGTAAATAAATAAATAGCATGTGTGAAGTAATAAACAGTATTTGGTGTTTGCGTAAGAATAAATTCAACTGCAAGCCAAATTACTGTATAAGAAAAATTCTAAAAACTAAGTATTTCATATATCAGGATATTTGTTGAAATAAAAATCCATGATTATATGAGACCCTTAATTTTCAGATTGGAGTTTTCTTTGAAAAATATGTGGGCAAATTTTGGGGTATAACAGTTGCCCCTATTCAATCTTCTTAAACCTGAGGAGATTGTCTGAAATCTGAAGGTAGAAGATGATTGAATATTTAGATGCCCTGAAAATTTGCACTTACCTTGATCAGAAGAGAGGTTGGAAGTTGCATTTGAATGTCGTCTGCGAAATGTTGTTGGCAGATTGAAACATTACCTGGGATGGGCTTTCAGATGCCACCTGGTAAATGTGTTGATGGTTTGTTCATCAGAATGAATTCATTGATTATATCTTGATGAAGGATTTGAAAGTCTTTGTGTTGACTGTTTCGGAACCGTCCAAGGTTACCGCTTTAAGTCTTGGAAGATAATCGTTACGGAACTTGTCCAAAGTTTTTCCGATTTAGATTTTGGAAGTTGATCATTGTGGAACCGTCTGAGGTATCGCTTTTAGATCTGTAATGTTAGATCGTTCTGGAACCGTCTGAGGTATCGCTTTGGATCTGCAATGTTAGATCGTTCTGGAACCGTCTGAGGTATCGCTTTAGATCTGCCACGTTAGATTGTTCTGGAACCGTCTGAGGTATCGCTTTAGATCTGTGATGCTAGATCGTTCTGGAACCGTCTGAGGTATCAACTTTGATCTGTGATGCTTGTTTTTGAGTTGGTAAGTGATCAGAATGAATCTTCGGCTTGATTATATCTGAGAGAATCGTTCATGGAATTCAGGTGAACACGGCATGTGATTGAGAACATCTTTGTTGAAGATATCTGCCTACCTGAAAAATCAAGTTAGTGATATGCAATGTTTATGATGCATGTAAATGTGAGATATTCCCGGAGAAATATGCATATTATGTTGTGCATGAATATGCGCATGATGCATGATGTATGATGTATGAATATGTGAATGTATGAATGTATGAATGTATGAATGTATGAATGTATGAATGTATGAATGTGAATGTGAATGTGATGCGTGTCAAGCTTCTAGTTGGAAAAATAAATTCCCACTAGTCAGCTGGACTGTGATCGTTGATGATCTTTTGTCTTGCTTGAGTACCCTCGTCTGGGGAAATTCTTTGAGAACCCGGGTATCCCGTTGAAGGATATTTGACTACTGCTTGGGGAACCAAAGGTAGCTGGAAGTTCTGATGCCCTTTCAAATGGGAATGAGGAAGATGCATAATCCTCCGATGCACTATCTGACCAAGTCCGGGTGCGGGGATCACACCTTCTGAAAATAGTAATCTGGAACAACCCTGCTGGGGAATAAGACTTCTTTCGAAAGAAAAATCTTTTTGAGGGATTTGTTGAGGAATGTGTCTCCATTGGGGAAACTTCCTTCTGATGCTGGTTTAGGATAATGTCCAAATAATTGGGACATGTCCGGAATGCTATTCCTGTTTTTCCTGGTAAACATCAATCATATTCAAATGCATATGTTCATTCAAAATATCATTGGGATGCTCGCGTATTCAAAACAGAAAAAATGAAAATGTTAGTTATAAGCTGCATTGATTTTTGAAAAGGTGCCGTGATAGGCGGATTAGTATAGGGAGACAACAATCCTAGAAGTAGGAAATTGTCAGAAAGTTTTGAAAAGTATTTATGAAAAGAAATAGCTATGTGAGAACGATCCAGTCAAGTTTCAATTCTGCTATTGCCAATCTGTCTTCGAGCATCTCATCCCTCACTTGTTGGAAGAAAGTGATTGGACTGATCGGTGTCTTTGAGGTGTTGAACCTTGTCGGTGAGTAGGCAGCTGAGCGGGACATAGTTGTATGCTTTATTCCCTAATTTTTGCCTAGGCTGCCCTTTCAGGTTTTCAGCCTACCGGGATTGTATTTGTTTTGTCTCTAATTTTTGCCTGGATCGCCCTTTCGGGTTTTCAATCCACCGAGACGCTCATTTTTGCCTAAGTTGCCCTTTCAGGTTTTCAACTTAGCGAGCTGTATTTTTTTTTTAAGCAAAGTACTTTTTGACTATGTCCGCATTCACAGGGTGTGGGAAATCCTCGCCATCCATGGTGGTAAGCAACATGGCACCGCCGGAGAATATTTTCTTGATTATGAATGGTCCCTCGTAGGTGGGGGTCCATTTGCCTCTGGGATCACCTTGTGGTAAGATGATGCGTTTGATAACCAAGCCACCAGTTTGGTATGCGCTTTTGGTATAGCTGGCCATGACAGATAGCTGCAAGTCTTTTCTCATCGATCAAGTGTATTTGGTCGAATCGAGTTTGAATCCAATCGTCTTCGTCTAGATCGGCTTCTTTCATGATCCTTAAGGAAGGAATCTGGATTTCGATTGGGAGAACTGCTTCCATACCGTAGACTAACGAGAATGGAGTTGCCCCTGTTGAAGTACGCGCAGATGTGCGATAACCATGAAGAGCAAAAGGTAACATCTCATGCCAGTCTTTGTAGGTTACTGTCATCTTTTGTATGATTTTCTTGATGTTTTTGTTGGCGGCTTCGACAGCGCCGTTCATCTTTGGTCGATATGGAGAAGAATTATGATGTTTGATCTTGAACTGTGTGCAAAGTTCAGTAATCGTTCTGTTGTTTAGATTTGTGCCATTGTCAGTGATAATCCGTTCAGGGATGCCATACCGACAAATGAGATTGCATTTGATGAACCGGGCTACCACATTCTTGGTAACAGAAGCAAATGAAGCTGCTTCTACCCACTTTGTGAAGTAGTCAATAGCAACCAGGATAAAGCGATGTCCGTTGGAGGCAGTAGGTTTGATTTCTCCAATCATATCAATACCCCACATTGCAAAAGGCCAAGGAGCCGTCAGGACGCTTAATGGAACTGGAGGTACATGTACTTTGTCAGCATATATCTGGCATTTGTGACAAGTTTTGGAATGATGATGGCAATCTGTCTCCATGGTAGACCAGTAGTAACCTGCTCTCAAGATCTTTTTAGCCATTGTATGTCCGTTGGAATGAGTACCGAAGGTACCATTGTGTATGTCTTCCATGATTTGTTCTGCTTCCTTCTTGTTTACGCAACGAAGTAAAGTCGAGTCATGGTTGCGCTTGTACAAAGTTCCATTGCTTAGGAAGAATTTGGAGGCAAATCTCCTTAGAAACTTTCTGTCGTTAATAGATGCCCCTTCAGGGTACTCCTGGGTTTCGAGATACCTTTGTATTTCATGGAACCATGATTTGTCTTCCATTTGTTTGGTATCGATCTCATTGCAATAGGCTGGTTCGTCTTGCCTGTAAATGGTGATCATAGGAGCTTCGTCGTCCCAATTGACTTTGAACATGGATGACATGGTAGCTAAGGCATCAGCTAGTTGATTTTCTTCGCGTGGGATGTGTTCGAAAGTGATCTCCTCGAAGTAAGGAATCAAACTCAGCACATATGCTTTGTAAGGAATTAGATTCGGGTGCTTCGTGTCCCATTCCCCTTTGACTTGGTAGATTACCAAGGCCGAGTCTCCGTAGACTTCCAGGAATTTGATTCTTAGATCGATTGCAGCTTTGAGACCCAGAATACATGCTTCGTATTCGGCTATATTGTTAGTGCAATTGAAGCATAACCTGGCAGTGAATGGTGTATGACCTCCTGTGGGGGAAATGATCACAGCTCCGATGCCATTGCCAAGTGCATTAGAAGCTCCGTCAAAAACCATAGTCCACCGGGATCCTGGCCCGGGTCCTTCTTCTGGTCCTGATTGTTTGTAGTCATTGACTAGCATAATGTCTTCGTCTGGGAAGTCAAAGTTCAATGCTTGATAATCATCTACTGCTTGATGAGCCAGATGATCAGCCACCACACTTCCTTTGATTGCTTTTTGTGAAGTGTATTGAATGTCATATTCTGTTAAGATCATTTGCCATCTCGCTATTCTTCCAGAGAGAGCAGGTTTTTCGAACACGTATTTGATTGGATCCATCTTGGAGATCAGGAAAGTGGTGTGATTTAGCATATACTGTCTTAGTCGGCGAGCCGCCCATGCTAAGGCACAGCAAGTTTTTTCGAGTAGTGAGTATCTTGTTTCACAACCGGTAAACTTTTTGCTAAGATAGTAGATTGCGTGCTCCTTTCGACCGGAATCGTCATGTTGTCCGAGTACACACCCCATTGAATCTTCTAACACAGTTAGGTACATTATCAGAGGTCTGCCTTCCACAGGAGGTAACAAGATTGGCGGTTTTTGAAGGTATTCTTTGATTTTATCAAAGGCTAACTGGCATTTGTCATTCCATCTTTCCACTTGATCTTTCTTCAGTAATTTGAAGATTGGCACACAAGTAGGAGTCATATGGGCAATGAATCTGGCTATGTAGTTTAGACGTCCCAAGAATCCTCTGACTTGTTTCTCGGTACGGGGTATAGGCATTTCTTGAATGGCTTTGACCTTGGCGGGATCAACCTCAATACCTTTGCTGCTGACTATGAAACCTAAGAGTTTGCCGGATCTTACTCCAAAGGTACACTTATTTGGGTTCAGTCGCAACTTGTATTTCTTGAGTCTGTCAAACAACTTGTGTAAATGACCCAAATGTTCTTCCTCGGTGTTGGATTTTGCAATCATGTCATCGACATACACCTCTATTTCTTGATGAATCATATCATGAAATAGTGCTACCATTGCACGTTGATAGGTGGCTCCTGCGTTTTTCAGACCAAAGGGCATTACTTTGTAACAAAAGGTTCCCCAGGGTGTTGTGAAGGTTGTTTTTTCCATGTCTTCGGGTGCCATCTTGATTTGATTGTACCCTGAGAATCCGTCCATAAAGGAGAATACCTTGCATTGTGCGGTATTGTCAACTAGTACATCGATGTGCGGTAAAGGGAAATCATCTTTAGGGCTTGCCCGGTTCAGATCTCTGTAGTCTACACACATTCTGACTTTCCCGTCTTTTTTTGGGTACAGGCACGATGTTAGCTATCCAAGGAGGATAACTTACAACTTTTAGGAATCCGGCATTGAATTGTTTTTCAACCTCGTCTTTGATCTTTTTTGACATATCAGGCTTACTCCTTCGCAGTCTCTGTTTGACCGGAGTGCTTCCTTCTTTGATTGGCAGGCGATGAACTACAATGTCCGTGTCAAGGCCAGGCATATCTTGATAAGACCAGGCGAATATCTCGGCGTAGTCTTGCAACAATTGAATCAGTCTTTGCTTGACACTGTTTTCTAAGTCAGCCCCAATTCTGACCTCTTTCTTTTCTTCGTCACTGCCCAAGTTGATGACCTCAATCGGCTCCTCATGAGGCTGTATGGCTTTTTCTTCTTGTTCTAGAAGTCTTGCAATTTCTCTTGGCACTTCACAATCTTCCTCACTTTCGTCCTCAGTTTGGTAGATCGGATTTTCAAAGTCATGACGGGCAATAGCAGAGTCGTTATTGACTGGATCCAGCGTGTATGTGAATCTGCATGGTAGATATGTGAGTGTGTATGAAGAGAAAAACATAGCTATTTGAAAGCGAATAAAGAAAGAAAAAGGATCACAAAATTTTGAACATGCAAGCATCCCATGATTTTATTGAATGCACATAATCATGATATGACAAACCCTTTTTATAGAAGGACCGTTGTGCTAAGGCACACGGCTTTCAAGCTCATGGTTCGATTGTTCAGGAACCACTTTTATCTTTGCACAAAGAAAACAGGAAATGGCATTTACTCCTGATCAAAGGAGATCACATCCTCTGCTTTCCAGTTGTTCAATCCACCGTTGTTAGCAGGGAGCACCCAGCTGTTCCAGTTGCAGTTGTTCTTTTCGTCTTCCGTAGCATTGATTCCGCTAGTGGGAAAATGCGTAGGTAATTCCTCAGGATAAGTTGGATGATTTGTTGGATATGAGAATCCAGGTGGAGGTCCCTCTATTGGCTGAGCGAGATGCTCGATAAGGCCGTCCCATGCAGTAGGAATGATGTTTTGAATAGAGACTTGTGCATCCTGATAAGGAGTGTATGCTGACAGAAAGCAACCATCGTTGTTTGGTATTTCTCTGGCTTCTTGAAAAGCGAAATTGTCGTCGTAATGTTCATCCCATCCAGTTGGGATAATGTCCTCCATGGCAATTTGTGAGCTCGGAGGAGCGGAATATTTCACCATATAGTCATATTCGCCGCTGGGTTCTCCTAGCGTGTCCCATACTTCTTTGGGTGGATTTTGATATTGCTCAGTGGCGGGACTTGTGAAAATTTGATCATTTCCAACTTCATCACCCCATCCAGTCGGGGTAAGGTCCTCCATAGCAATATAAGAATTCTGAGGTTCGGCATACTGATAATTATACCCGCCGTTTGGTTCTCCCACAGCATCCCACATTCCCATGGAAATGGGTGGAATTTCATCTGGATATGGCTGAATGATATGGTTCATGAACACTCCTTCATCTTCAATAGCGTTTACTTCTTGGCTGACAAAGTGTGACATCAATCCTTCAGAACGAGGACTTTGATCATTCTTTTGATTTTCACTAACATAGCCCAGGCCTAGCTTGTCAGACTTGTAGGGTATATCGGGAAGCTGTCCCCATACTGTGCAATCACCCTGTTCAATCATGGCTTTGGCATCTTTGAGAGAAGCCATAGTTGTAGTTGGAGTAGCAGGAATATGCTTGGTGGTAGAGACATCTGGGGAGACCACCTCAAATGATTGGTATGGAGTTTCGATGAATTCGTCCTCCAACTCGACATATTTGGAATTGCTTAGGTGACTAACCACATATTCCTCTTCGCCATAGACTGTGACAATCTTTCCTTTTACTGGATATTTTAACTTCTGATGCAGGGTAGAAGTTACAGCGTTTGCCCCATGTATCCAAGGGCGTCCAAGTAAACAGGAGTAGGCTGGGTGAATTTCCATTACGTAAAAGATAGAATCAAAGATTTGAGAACCCACTCTGATTGGGAGATTCACTTTTCCGTATACCGTTCTGGTTGACCCGTCAAAGGCTCTTACCACAACATCACTTGGTTGTAACACAATTCCTTCGAAGTCAAGCTTTTCTAGTACTGTTTTCGGTAACACGTTCAAAGAAGAACCGTTATCTACTAGTACATGAGATAGAGTGGTGCCATTACATTCAATGGAGATATGTAAGGCTTTGTTGTGATTTTTTCCAGCAGGGGTTAGATCCACATCAGAGAAACCGAGACCATTGCTCACGGTTAGATTGGCAACACAATTCTCAAATTGGTCGACTGAGATCTCTTGAGGCACATGTGCAGCTTTTAGGAATTTCATCAGGGCTTTGGCATGAGCTGCTGAATATTTTAGCAGAGATAGCATTGAGATTTTTGAAGCGGTGTGCCCCAGTTGCTCAACAATATTGTAATCACTTTTGCAGATGATTTTCAATATTTCCTCCATTTCTTGCTTTGATGGATCCTCAGCAGTGATCTCCACCGGGGTTTGAATTTGTTCAACTTGTGGCTCTTTGCCTCGAGCGTTGACATTTTGATTAGGAACTGGAACTCGGACTGGACCAGCAGCAACATTTGGAGAAATTTCTGGTGAAAAGATTCTTCCACTTCTCGTGATTTTGCTGGTACCCACAATATTACCCACAGTTGGAGTAGTTAACTTTGCGGTCTCTTCAGTCGAGGTACTCTGCTTAACTCCATGAATGTAAACATTAGTGTCATATCCCCATGGGACAGCTTTGTCTGAGGAGTATGGAAATGGAGTTGGACTAGCAATGACTACTGATGCCACTTTGAGTGTAGCAGAAATTTTGAATGGAGCCTTGGCAGAGATTTTGAATGGTAAGCTGGATATCACTGAGGCATCCTCTATTCTTATCCCGTTTGCAAAGACTTCGCACAGTACGTCCATAGAAGGGAGCCTTTCAAACATAATGATACGGCGATCCATCCATTTTTGAATTCCCATCCTCAGATTTTCACAACCATTGGGCAGGCAAGTGCAATAAAAGCAGTCGGGGTCACACCCTGGAAAGTAACCAGCTCGGATTAGCTTTCCTTTGACTTCGCAGAGTGGAGTTGATAATTCGTTCACATCATAGATGTAAACAGTGTCCAGGATAGCGTTGACAGTTTTGTCATGCTTTGGCATAGGTGCTGTGATGACATTTGGAGTTTCTGGAGGATCGAACTCAATTTCACCAGCATCTATCATATCTTGTATTTTATTTTTCAGGGCCCAGCAGTGATCTGCGTCATGTCCTGGACAGTTTGAGTGATAGGCACATGTCGCATCAGGGCGATAATTCAGAGAGGAAGTGTTGACATTCTTTGGAGGACCTCTTAAGGTGATCAGATCTGCTTTTAGCAAGTGCTGCAATGCCTGAGAGATTGGCATGTTGATTTTAGTGAAATTTCTTCTTGGTGCATCTGGTCGATGCGTATATTTTGGCTGTTGATCTTTTTGAGGTGCAGATGCGGAGATCAGAACTGCCCCTACAGATTGACGCTGCTCACTTTTGCGACTTTTTTGAATTTGAGTTGCATTGACCTCATTTCTCCCACTGATGGGCCTTTTTGTAGTACCAGAGGTAGAACCTATTTGAATTTTTCCATTTTGAATGCCACTTTCGACACGTTCTCCGGTCAGTATCAGGTCAGTGAAACCTGATGATGAGCTTCCCAGCAAATGGCTATAGAAAGGGCCAGTTAAAGTGCCCATGAACATGTCAACTAGTTCGCGATCAGATAAGGGTGGTTGAACCCTTCCAGCCATATCTCTCCACTTTTGTGCATATCCTTTGAAACTTTCTTTTGGTCCCATAGACATGCCCCTTAGTTGAGTACGGGTTGGTGCAAGATCAGCATTGTATTGGTACTGTTTGTAAAAAGCAGAAGCTAATTCTTCCCAAGTATGAACCTTGGTATTTTCCAGCTGATAGTACCACTCGAGTTGTGTACCCGACAGACTTTCTTGGAAGAAGTGAATCCATAACTTGTTATCTGTTGTATGAGGTTGTATCTTCCTCACATAGGATCTCAGATGTAGTTTCGGGCAAGAAACTCCATCATATTTTGCAAAGACCGGAACTTTGAATTTTGGAGGGATAACAACATCCGAGATGAGCCCCAGATCATTGAAATCTAAGCCAGGTATTTTTTGTATCTCCATAGCTTTCATACGATCTTCCAGCTGTTGGTATTTTTCATCATCAGGTTCGTCCCCAGAGTGATCATCTCCTTCATTTGAAGAGAGAGAGGGTTTAGCAGAACCCTGGTTGCTTTGATTGTCTTCTTGTTCATCATCACCGACTGTTTCAGGGATCGGTGGCTTTGTGAACTTTTTGACTGGAATTTTGATCTTTCTTCTCAGGTGACTCACACCTACAGATCCTTTAGGCTTCTTTTTCTTCTTGATTATCAGGGCTTTCAGTTCTTGCTGCCCCTTTGCCAGTTCCAGAATTGCCACTTGAACTTGGGCATTCTGTGCTTCGAGATTCTTGATACTTGCCTCGGATTCCATCTCTTCTGACTGAAATAAACAGCGAGAAGATGAGAAATCCGTCATGAGAACCTGTTATGAAATGTGTATGACTGGATGCCATGTATGCAATGTGTATGCAATGTATATGAATGCAATGTATGAAATGCAATGTATGAAATGCAATGTGTATGCAATGCATGTGAATGCATGTGTGCAATGTTTTCAAGGATCATAGAGTCTAGATTTGTTAAAGAAGCAACAAACGTTAGTTAATCAATTTATTCTTTTTTCTTTGCCTCATTTGGGCTTACAAGACAGAAAATAAAATAAATGATCTTTCAGGTCTCCCGTGGGCGCTTTTTCTTTGTCCCCAGGAATGCGTTGATTCTTTGTTCTTCTTGAAGCTGTCTGGTGAGCTCGAATAGCCTTCTCTCATAGTCCTGACAGTGTTCTTTGAAGGTGTCTCTTTCCTCTTTGAGTTGAACCCAGGATTTTTGCAACTCTTCTAGGTCAGTTGGCATATCCGGGTGTAGAATAACTTGAGGTTCGTAACCTTCGACTTCTGATTCGATAGTCACAGGTAGAACAGCGGGATAGGGCATCATGAGTTTTTGAGCATGAGTACGCACCCATCTGAGGTAAAGTTCCATAGGAATAGAATTCCATTGCCCCAGAGTTTTGCTTTCTATTCTATAGACACTGTCCCAAGCCTGTATGAATCTTCGTCGGTGTCTGTGAGAATCATTCTCGTAATCAAACACAATGCCACGGATAATCATGTCATGAGGACCGTTGCTTCTTGCATATCCGAATTGGCGTAGAGCTAAAGAGGGATTGTAAGTGATGCCTCCTTTGATGCCAAGGAGTGGCACATTAGGGTATTCTCCACAATGATCAATGATAGTAATGTCTCTTTGAAAGAAGTTGTTCCACCGGATATCTGAATGAGACAAAGACATAATCCTGTGAGACCATTGCATTCTTTGTTCATTTCTCAACACTGATCGGGGAAGATGAAATGTAAACCACCTAGCCAGTAGTGGTATACAGCACATGAGAGTTCCTCGTTTCTTCATGGTACGAGTGTGTAGAGAATGTAGAATGTCTCCCAGCAAGGTTGGTACCGGGTTACGGATTAGGAAAAGGTTGATGATGTGTACACTTATGAACTGGTCGGGATTTGGGAATAAAACCAACCCATAGATTAAAAGTGCCATAACTTCCTCAAAAGCTGGATAACTTTTGTTTTCTAGCAGTAGTCGAGCCTTTTCCAATAAGAACTTGGCAAGCAAACCCTCAACTCCACTCTTTGTTTCCCAATTGGATTTGATTTCTGATTTCCGCAAATGTAAAGCAGCAGCAATGACTTCAGGTTTTGGAATCCTTTCTAAACCATTGAAAGGTAATTGATTTCGAACAGGTAATCCCATTAGTTCAGAGAATTCTTCCAAAGTGGGTACCAACTGGTAATCAGGAAAGGTAAAGCAATGATGTTCAGGGTCAAAGAACTGGAACAGGACCCGTATCATGTCTTCTTCAAATTTTGAGGTAACCAAATGGAGTAGGTGACCATGCTTTTCAGTGAATTGAACATTCCTGGGGAATTCTGACACCAAGTCTTTTAGCTCAGACGGTATCGTTGAGATGTTGATTCGGATGTAATCTTTGGTGGCGGGAGCCATTACCTGCAAAAACAAAGGTAAACTCTTTGATCCTTGAAGTGTTTGGTGCAAAAATGATATGCTTATGATGCAAACATGTGGCACACAAAAACAAATCAAACAAAAGCCTTAGGTTTAAAGGCTTGCATGGAGTTGATAGGTGATACCCTCCCCACTGAAGTTGAGTTGGTTAAAACCTGTCCTAGAATAGTATTCGGGTTCTATGATCCTTGGAGACAACATCTCAATACGGCGCTCGGACGGCCGATCAAGAATATTCCTCGAGGATAACTAGCTTCGATCAATTTCAAAGCTAACCACTTAATAGGCCACAAGTCAAGTTCAACTAAAAGGTTCTAAGACAAATTAGTGTTAATGACACTTCGGAAGCCTAATATACTCCTTGATCGCTTTCAAGGGACATCAGTATAAACCAAAGTATCACACTAACGATGACTACCAGATTAACCGTATCGGTACATGCCGTACAGTTTCCTTGGTCTATTGTCATATACTTAAGGTATCTCGAGATTCGGGTTAGAATCTTTCACACAAGCAAAGTACCCAAGCAAACCTGTGAAAAGTAAAGCAATCAGATCAAACAATTGAAAACATCGAAATGATCTATACTCTAAAGGTAACCCCTTTTGAAAACATTTTGAATTTGTATTCCCCAGCAGAGTCGCCAGTTCTGTGGACCGTCCTTTCGGGCCATACCCCTCCGTGGGTGGGATACGTGAACTGACTCTTTTTTGTCGATCGGACGCTTTCGCGTCACTTTTGAAAAAGTTTACAGAGTCGCCACCGACCTTTTATTTTATCCAATGAAGGAAAGGTTTATAAAAGAAACAGAAAAAAGACCTTTGAGAGATTCTGGGTAAGGGGGTAGGTTATACAAAGGGAAGGTGTTAGCACCCTTTGTATCCATGGTTATCCATGGGCTCTTTAGTTTGCTTAGCTCATTTGCTTTACTTTTCAATTGATTCGGAATGCTTTACCTGTGTTTTTGAAATACCTTTGCAAATAGAATTTGTAATGATCCTTGTGCGGATATATACAAATGCTTGTTTATCTTTCGAAAGATGTTTTGAAAAGATCGTTAATTTTGTAATGATCCGTGTTTGGATGTATACAAAATATTGTCTTTTGGAAAATTCGTTTTAAAAAAACAACAGTGTATGAGAATTTTGTTTGTTTTGATTTTGAGCAAGCAAACTAGGAGGTCTACCCTGAGTTAGGAGGTCTTTATCCTTGTTCCCTTTAAAAATCTATCCATTCGTCGGATATAAACAAAAGGTTCGATTTTGTACTCGAAACAGTAGAAATGTAACTTTGATTTTGAAAAGAGTGAAAAGGGGTTACCCTAGGAGGTGCAAATGTGATTGTGATTGGATTCAGATATTTATCTTTGAAGTTAGTGATCTAACGGTTCAGTTTTATCTTTGACATACACGCAGTTTATATTTGCTGGAAATTAAAATGCGGAAATGTAAAGTGCGGAAAGTAAATCTACGCTATTACATCGATTGTGCGGGAAATGTAAACTAGCCTATTTACATGAATTTGACATCCTATACATTTATCTAGGAATTTTAAATTGCAAGAAAAATAAAAGGCATGTTTTTGGATTTTTTATGATTGATTTTTAATTATACTTAATGCATGATTAATTAAATTAAAATGAAGAAAAAGATGAAAATATATTTAAACCTAGAAATTAAGTTCAAAATATGTACAAAATATTTGTTAATTAATTTTAAAACAAAACTAATTTTTTTGGAATTTTTGGAAATTGATTTGAAATTGATTTAAGTTAATTAAAACATAATTATGCAAATAATTATACAAATAATTAAAACTTAAAAAGAAAATTATTCAAAATATGTACAAAATTAGTTTATAATATATAAACAATATTTAACATGAAGAACAATTTTTTTTATGATTTTTTGATTGGTTAGAATAATTAAAAAGCAAATATATAAATATATACTAATTAATTATGCAAAATATTGAAATTTTGAAGAAAAATAAAATATTTTTATTTCATAAAATAGTATATTATTTTAGAAGTCTAAAAATATTTTTTGTGTATTTTTTGGATTTTTAAAACTATTTTTAAATAATTTTGCAAAGAAAATTAAAATAGAAATAAAAATATAAAGGTAATAATCAGGTGTGAGAGTTTATGAGGGAACATGGTATGGCTGCGCTTTTTGGTGCGTTTGATAAACTTTGAGATTGATCATGTGGCTCAGATGGAAGAGAACATGGTATGCATGGATAGGAGTGCAGCAATGGATCAGTCTGAATTTAAGAGTCCAACATGGGGCCCACTGAAGCTGACTGGCGAATAGAAAGATGAGGATATGCCACGCAAGCGGTCAAAGGGTCCTCATCACTATTCATCATCTTCTTCAACTTACCTATGGAATTTGCTGCGGATTTACCTACAACATTACCTGCGGATTTTCCTTGCTTTTTCCATGCTTTTAGGAACCTGCAAAAACGTGAGAGGAAATCAACAAGAACAACCCAGATCCACTAAATGACATGCTGGGAGTTCATTGGTGGTGTTAGTTTTGATTAAAACCCACTCTATCTATGAAAACGAAAGCTTTGCATCTTTAGAGTTCAAAAATGGCATATGATGCTCTAGGGTGTATGGCTCACATGTAACACGTTGGATCTTCTCTATTTCATGTTGGGAACTTATAGAAACTATTAGATTACTTTGAAAAGGATTATAGCATGAGATATTGAAATTGGAAGTTTTAATGGAATATGGAAGAATAGATATGTATGTTCTATGTACAAACAAACAAGACTATTGGTTGGAACCTATTCAATAATAATTTAGGAGAAGATTGAAGTGTTTATTTGAAGTTGATAGGAGCTTATACAAAGAAAACGAAAATTACAAGTGTTTAGGTATTTTTTTGAGAATTTTGTGTGTTTCTTTGATACCCCCTTGCTATTTTCGTGGTCCCTCTTGCTCTCCTTTGTTGCTGAAATATCTTGAGCTATTTATAGGCCAAGATGTGCTTAAATTTGAAGCTAAGAAGCAATGATGGCTTTTGTTGAAATTTTGGCTTTCAAACTTAAGTTTCAAGCAACCTTGGCTTGCTCTTCACACTTTTCCCTTAGCCTTTCCTTGAATCTTCTTTGCTGCAGAATATTGACTATTTTTTGATGAGTCATGCTTAGAAATTAAGCTACCATTTATCCATCCATTTTCCTTTTAATTTTATTCTTAAAATAAGATAAAATCAAGCAAAAAATGAATAAAAATGGTGTGGGCTTAGTCTTGGTCGTGGGAGGCCCATATCATCATGGAAATGATGTTTGAATGCTGAAAACTTGGCCCCATTTGGAAAAAATGCCATTTTGAACAATGTTGATTTCATGTATTTTCCCAAAATTTAGCCAACTTCAACAAAGTGTAAATCCTTCAATTTTTGTCATATGAAGGAGATCTTGCACTTTTTAGAAACCTCAAAGAGTCCTCTAACCAATGTCTTTGGTCTCATGTCAAAATGATTTTTGAAGCTCCTTGTGTGTCCTTTTGAAAAAAGTGTCTTTTTGTTGACTTTGAAAATGACCTGTAATGTCTTTGATCATATTTTTCAAATGGTGAATCCAATGACCATGGGATCAATGGCATTTGAAAGATAATTGAATTTCCTTCAAAACAAGCTTTGGTTTGAATTTTTTGGATGAAGGATGAGAGAGTTATGATCAGTCAAAGTTGAGTTGACTTTTCAGGCAAAAACCCTAATTTTGAATCTTAGGGTTTTGTTGATTTTTGATCTTTCCTTGATGAATTATGATCATCCAATGATCAAATGATGAATCCTTTGACAAAATATGGACTTTGACAAAAAATTTCATTTTTGACTGTCTGTTGACTTTTTTTGGTCAAACGGGTCGTCTGTTGACTGTTTGAGCTGCTGACGGTGCGTCTGAGTGAATTGAAGTTTGAAAATTTGTATGATGGTACTTTGAGATATTTGGATGTGTATGAAATCCATTTGAGCTCTCAAAAACTTGTTGCTCCTGTAAAAACAAGAAAAACCCTGATTAGGGACTGTTTGTGTAGGAGACAGTTAAGCGTACCTGATTTTTGTGCAGTGTTGAGTCTCTGCTAATCGCGTGATATTCAGAAGACTTCTAGCACAAAGATCTTGGAATTTTTAATTGTGAAAGATTGATTTGATTGATGGTATAAAACACTGAGAATTGTACTGCCAGCAGTTTGGCTGTCGACTGACTGTTCAGGTATTGACGTAGCAGTTAGAGTGAAAAATCAACAGTCAAAGTTAATTTTCTTTTTTGTTGTTTTTGTTTTATGTTTTATGTGAAAAACGAAAGTTTATTTACATGACTTGTTAGAAAAACACAGACATGATAAATAACTAATATACTGTTACCAGTACAGTCTGAGTTTCCTGATTCTGCGCCTGCAAAAAGATTTTAACTCTGTACCAATTGTGTCAGTACTATTTATCTGTAAATAAATAAATAGCATGTGTGAAGTAATAAACAGTATTTGGTGTTTGCGTAAGAATAAATTCAACTGCAAGCCAAATTACTGTATAAGAAAAATTCTAAAAACTAAGTATTTCATATATCAGGATATTTGTTGAAATAAAAATCCATGATTATATGAGACCCTTAATTTTCAGATTGGAGTTTTCTTTGAAAAATATGTGGGCAAATTTTGGGGTATAACAATATGCATTGTATCTCATGAATTCATTATTAAACAAATTCTGCTACATAATTTCAAATGTTAGCATCAGAAAGAACTTGCACAGGTTGCAACTAATGACTGAAAGTTATCCCGACAGACAAGATTACTCCAAGAAACAATGCCTCCTACGAATAATCTGGGGCAACCCAGTCAAGATTCAAAGGATCTCTCAAATGCCAAAAAGTCAAAGGCATACATCCCAAGCGGATTTCAACCTATTTCCCGATCAATCTGGGGCAATCAAGTCAAGATTCTGAGGATCTCTCAAAGATGCCAAAAACAATCAGGGGCATGCATCCAAGTAAACCTTAATGGGGCATTGTCCTGGACCAATGATTACGAGGGGCATGACGCCCATAGTACACATCTCATAAAGTCCCCGCGAGGCGAATCTTTCCAAAGTTACTCATAACTGGGGCAAATCTATACAAGTTCAGTTTGACGTCTTGATCAACATTCAGTGGCAGGTCCTAATCCAGGAACGACAGGTACTATAATACTAGGGGCAACTGTCAAGACACATATGTTTCCCCACAAAGCCAAGTTCACAAGATCATATCCCCACAGAGCAATCCTTCAAGAAGATATCTTCAAACATACTCGTCCCGACCAATACATGGCTCCCCAACAGAGTTGACATCTTCAAACACCACCGACACTTTGTTCTTCTCCAACACGGTTTATTAATATCTCTAAATCCCCCAATCAGGGTACATCAAGTTACTGATCATCCCCAAGCAAGAAATCATAAATCCACAGCTGAGCATCCTCAAGACAAGATCACAGTGACATAGAGATTTATCTTCTCAATCAAGAGAATTCGAGTAACACAAATCTTATCCATACATCATATACATCACATACATATTCATACCTTGCATGCATTTATAATTCATACATAACATACAAAGCGCCCCATTTATTTGTGAGAACTCCATCTCATTCATTACATACATCATGAACATTGCATAAAACTGACATTGTTACCAAGTGAGTATTATCTGACAGGTACATTACAAAGATTCGAATCTTATTCAAAGCCTAACGCACGGCACTCCAGACATCTACGGATGCAAATTGGGTAGTCTAACGCACGACTTATCCATCAACCTAACGCACGGTTTTCCAGACATCTAAGGATGCAATTGAGAATAGTCTGACGCACGATTTATTCTCCGACCTAACGCACGGTCTTCCAGACATCTACGGATGCAAATTGGGTAGTCTAACGCACGACTTATCCATCAACCTAACGCACGGTTTTCCAGACATCTAAGGATGCAATTGAGAATAGTCTGACGCACGATTTATTCTCCGACCTAACGCACGGTCTTCCAGACATCTACGGATGCAAATTGGGTAGTCTAACGCACGACTTATCCGTCAACCTAACGCACGGTTTTCCAGACATCTGAGGATGCAATTAAGATTAGTCTAACGCACGACTTATCCATCAACCTAACGCACGGTTTTCCAGACATCTAAGGATGCAATTGAGAATAGTCTGACGCACGATTTATTCTCCGACCTAACGCACGGTCTTCCAGACATCTACGGATGCAAATTGGGTAGTCTAACGCACGACTTATCCATCAACCTAACGCACGGTTTTCCAGACATCTGAGGATGCAATTAAGATTAGTCTAACGCACGACTTATCCATCAACCTAACGCACAGTTTTTCAGACATCTGAGGATGCAATTAAGATTAGTCTAACGTACGACTTATCTTCAGCCTAACGCACGGTTTTTCCAGACATCTGCGGATGCAAACAGTCTAACATATGACACATTCTAACTCTCAAGCTTATCAAGTCAGATGGCATCTTTAAGCCCATCTCCGACAAAAGTCCCTATTTCAGCTAGGGCAAATTTCTTGGTATTCTAGTGTTCAATCATCTTCCACCTTCAGATACCGAATGGCATACAAACCACTCTACATCTTCAGGTTTAAGATAATTGAACAGGGGCAGCTGTCATACCCCAAAATTTGCCCATGCTATTTCTCATGCATAAAACCAAATCAAAAGACAAAGCTCCAAAACACATTCTCCTATACAAAGTTCTGAACTAGGGTTTGGTTCTTTCAAAGGAGAATCACTGAATCAATGGCTCAAGATGGTTCCATAGGGTCACCAACATCCCAAAGAATCTTCATGTAAAATTGCAAGTCAATCAGAGCAAATTTAGTCCCTCAAATCCTGATTAGGTCAACAGTCGACTCTCAAGGGCAAAACAGTCATTTCAAGTCAAAATACAGTCAAAAGTTCCAGATACCTGGTCAACAACATCCTCATAACCCTAAAGTCATCATTTGATCAAGGATTGATCATGATGATGCAGGGAAAGATCAGAAAGTCAAAAGTCAAGAGTTACTATTTTGGGCATGAACTGAAAAAGTCAACCAAACTTTGAAAATTCACCAAATATTCATACTTCATCATAAAAATTCCCACCAAAGCTCATTTTGAAGAGAATTCATTCCTCTATCCAATGGTCCAAGAATCAGAGCCCATAGGTCAATGGTTTAAGAAATATGGCTTCATACATTACAGGTCCTTTTCAAAAGTCAACAAAAAAAGGCACTTTCATCAAAAGGTCATAAAATGAGAATGAAAAAAGATTTTGACATGGAACCAAAGACTTTGGTTAGAGGACTCACCAGGGTTTCCAAAATATCATAGAACACCTCCATACCTCAAAAATTGAGGGAGATAAGCCTTGTCAAAGTTGGGTCATTTTGGGAAGGAAAATGTGAAGAAAATTGAAAATTTTTGCAAATGGGCCCAAGAGATTTTGATTCAATCTTGATCCACAAGTCATCCAAGGCCCCAAGTCCAAATACCACGAATTTTTAATATTTATTTAATTTTATATGAATTTTTATTCATTTAAAATTAACATAAATCAAAAAATTCAAAGAAAATATCAAAGATTTGATTTTTCTTTAACTTCAATCATAATCAATCCTCATTTAAGGCATATTATCATTATAATTTCGTGCTATACAAAATTGATTAGAAAATATTGAGATTTGGCCAATTTTAGAAGCTTTTATCAATCAAATTTTCCAAATGGACAAATCAAAGATTCAATGAGATTTGATCATATTATGTTGACCTAATCCTCCTAGTATAAGTACTAATCAGCACCAGAGGCAAAGGGGACGGATTTTTGGCTCAAAGGAACCCTAAAACCGAATTGCAAAAGTGGAAGAAAACTCAAGCTACAAATCTGAATTCAAGGCCAATTCAAGGCGTTCTAGTCATTCCAAAACGTTCCTGGGGAATCGCTGGAACTAACCGAATCATTCTCCTCAAGCAAAAGCCTCAGAATCATCGCTAATAAGCTTCGGTTTGCAGCTTTCTAATTTTGTTCGATCTTGCCAATTTATGCATTCATATCCATATCCAATTGCATAATCGTGTTTGCCTTGATGTGATGACTGTGTCTGGACAATTAATTGTGTTTCTATGCGTGTTTGCTATTGATTGCCATTGTTAGGGTTTTCAATTTGGATTAGGGCTTTTGCATACAGGTGAAATTAGGCCAAATAAAGGCCATGGTTGAACTCGTGAGACCTGGACGAAGATATCTACGGTCTCGCGAAACATTTTTGTTCGTGTTTGCCTGTATTCGTAACCTGCAGGTTGTAGCAATGGATTCTGTCCGTAGGTAAAAGACGAACCAGACCTAAGGCGACGGAAGAGAGGAAGAAGACGATGACGCGTCAGCCCCTGGTTGGTCCTTCGAGCGCGCGCGTTTTTGAATCTTCCCCTGGATCCAATGCATTATGAAACACACGTTATGGTGTTCCCTCGTCATCCTGGCCATCCATCCGTCTCGCCAGTCAATCCAAGGAAGCTCAGCCTGCATGCGCATGGTAGACTGCACACGCGCGCCACATTGGAACAAAAGTTAAGTTTTCCAGAATTTTTTTTTATATTTTAATTACACAGCCTTTTATTTTTTTTATATATGTTATCTATTTTCTTTTTCTTTTCTTTATTTTAATAAAACAATTATGGTTATTATAAAACCTTTTTACATTCATTTATAATATTTAATTTATTTGTTTATTTAAATTATTAAATTTATATTTGATTAATTAATATTTATTATTATATTTTTATTTAAATTATTGTATGTATATGTTTATTTGCTTTTAATTATTTATAAAATACATCTTTATTTTGTTTTAATTCATAAAAAATTCTAAAATATATTTCATATTTAATTCTATTTCCTCGACTCGATTTAATTAATTAGGTCGTCAGACCAATAATTGATTAAATTATTTTCTTATTTAATTCGTACCCTAATCAGGGTTCACGAAGAACATCCCACTACACTGAATATTTCTTTTGTGCCTTTTCAGGGTTATCAACATGGTTCACTCCGATAACACGCCCGATCAAAATACAAAAGCTAAGTGTTTTATTTATTCGATGTCTATTCCGTTTCCTTTTTAATTTTAGGGGTTGTCCTTATATTTCTGAACTGTGCATACATTCACTCCCTCTCTTTCTGCCTTGTCTTTTCAGGATTACCCCCGAAGTTTCCTCCGACTCTAACCAACCATATCAGATCAGATCCAAATCAAAGCTAAGTATTATTTATCATTCATTATTAATTTATTTATCTTTTATTTTATTAAGGTTAACCTCATTTGCCTCCGAACCGATAATGCACTCACCCCTCTGTTTATTCTTTCTTTTCCAATTTTCAGGGTTTGTCAACTGCCAAAGCTACGAGTATTGGTAACCCTAAACCCTATTCACAAATTATTACTTGTGTTAAACCTTTTGCCTTTTATTTTTATATCCCGCTGGTTTCAATTCCCCTCTCCTCCGCTGGTTACAATTTCCCTTCCCCATTATTATTGTTATATTATTGTGTGGTTAGTAATTATAGGGAGTGCAACTTATTAATTGAATTAGCATCACGTAATTTTATAAGATAACATAACTGAACATAATCACGTGATTGGTGCACACACGCACGCTTTTGGGTAACCCTCTCTGTTGCCTTGTTGCCCGTTGCCTTGTTGCCTGTTGCCTTTGTGTTTTGCAGAATAAGCCACGTCCCTCGAATTCGAGGATACCTCAGCCATGTTGCCTCGATAAAAAGGTCACGACCCTAATGATGCTGCCTTCGATACACAAATGACCTAGACCCTCGGATGTTGCCTACGAAAAGGCTGAGGTATCTTCTGGCTGCCTACGAAAATGGCTTATTCTGAGCCTTGCCTTAGACTACCTGCCCTTCTATGGCATGGGATAGTCTTATGGCAAAGGATGCTTCGATGACCCTTCAACCTCCAAACGAAAGGCTTCCTGCCCTCTTATGGCAAGGATAGACCCTTTCATTCTGAAAGGCTAAAAAGAGACATATCATCTGAGTTTAAGGTAATTGCCCCTAATTGCCTTGCCATGCTCTATTTTCTATATTCTTTCTCAAAATTCTTCAAAAAACTGGCTACGCTCATTTACGAGCTAAAGTCCATTTTTCCTCTCTCATCTACATTTTCTGAAAACGAGCAAGCAAAGCAATTAAGAGCCCATGGAAAACCATGGATGCAAAGGGTGCCTTACACCTTCCCTTTGCATAAATTACCCCCCGAACTCAGATTTCTTTAAAAAGGTTTTTTTCTGTTTCTTTTTGCCTTTCTGATTAAATTTGGATAAAATAAAAGTCGGTGGCGACTCTTGCTTACCGCGACATTCCGATTAATAAAAAGTCAGTTCACCGTGTTACAGGAGTGTTCGTCCAGATCTCACGAAGACAACCATGGCCTCAATTTGGCTCAAGTGTACCTGTAACAAAAATCCCTAAAACGAAACCCTAGTTCCCTTTCATGGCATAATTCGCTATAGGTGCGCAAACAAACAATTAACCATCCAGAATTCATCTAAATACCTTAACAAACACAAATATGCAGTTAAAATTGATTAAAGATGCGTGTATGTATGGATACGATGCAGTTTAAGGTTTGACAAACCGTGGGGTTTTTGGCGATGATCTGCAATGCTTCAAGACTCGAAACCAATCTGGGAAGCTTCCTTGATACCTTAGGGATGTGAATTGATCAAAAGGAATCCTTGAATTCGCCTGCAACTGGAAAACGTGATTGAGAATTTTTGTGACTTTTTGAACTCGGGTTAGGTCTTTTGTGCTGCAAACCTTGTGTCCTTAGGATCTGAATAGCTTGTGTATATATACTAGAGTGATTAGGGCAAGAGAAATTAATCAAATCTTCCTTGAATCATTGATTTGCATATTGGAAAATTTGATTGGAAATATGCCATGAAATCTTTCTATTTTTGCCTTAATTGAGTCAATCTTGTTCCAATCATACAATGCACGAAATTTGATTGAATTTTGGAGTAAATGTGGATTGGATTTGATTCAACACAAATTTTCTTCCAAATCTTTCAAATTTTCCTTAATTTCATTGAATTTTAAGTGAATAAAATTCTTATAAAATTAATTAAAATCACATAAATTCGTGGAAAATGATTTATGGGCCCTTAATAGCATAAGGAACAAGTTTGGATCCTAAAAATATAGGCCCATTAGCAAAGAAACTTTCAAGTTCCTTCACATTTTTCCCTCCAAAATTACCCATCTTTGACAAGGTGTATCTCCCTCAATTTTTGAGGTATGGAGGTGTTCTAGGACATTTTGAAAACCTCAGGGAGTCCTCTAACCAATGCTTTTGGTCCCATGTCAAAATCCTTTTCCATTCTCATTTTATGCCCTTTTGAAAAAGATGTCTTTTTGTTGACTTTTGAAAAGGACCTCTAATGTGTGAAGCCATATCTCTTAAACTGTTGACCTATGGACTTTAATTCTTGGACCATTGGATAGAGGGATGAATTCTCTTCAAAATGAGCTTTGGTGGGAATTTTTCTGATGAAGTATGAATATTTGGTGATTTTTCAAAGTTTGGTTGACTTTTTCAGTTCGTGCCCAAAATAGCAACTCTTGACTTTTGACTTCTCTGATCTTTCCTTGCATCATCATGATCAACCCTTGATCAAATGATGACTTTAGGGTTATGAGGATGTTATTGACCAAATATCTTGAACTTTGACTGTATTTTGACTTGAAACGACTGTTTTGCCCTTGAGAGTCGACTGTTGACCTAATCAGGATTTGAGGGCCTACACTGGCTCAGTTTGACTTGAAACTTTATATGGAGATGCTTTGGGATGTTAGTGACCCTATGGAACCATCTTGAGCCATTGATTTAATGATTTTCCATTGAGTTAATCAAAACCCTAATTCAGAGCTTTTGTATAGGAGAGTGTGTCTAGGGGCTTTGTGTATTGATTAGCATGGGCAAATTTTGGGGTATGACAGCTGCCCCTGTTTAATTATCTTAAACCTGAAGATGTAGAGTGGTTTGCGCGCCAGTCGGTATCTGAAGGTGGAAGATGATTGAACATAAGAATACCAAGAAATTTGCCCTATTTGAAGTAGGGACTTTTGTCGGAGATGGGCTTGTGGATGCCATCTGGTAGTTGAGTTTTGAAAAGATGTTGTTTGCGCGTTGACCGTGTCATTACCGTTCGTGGTAGATGAATTAGATCCTTGGGAATTGATCGTGTCAGTATCGTTCATGATGATAGAATTAGATCTGAGGAGATAATCGTGCCTTCATCGTTCGTGATGATAGAATTAGATTCTCTTGTCGTGTCAGCACCGTTCGTAGTGACTGAATCAGACTGGGAAGGCCAGTGGTCGTGTCCACACCGTTCGTGATGATAGACTTAGACCTCTGAAATTTGATCGTGTCAGTACCGTTCGTAGTATCTGAATTAGATCTTCTGTCGTGTCAGTACCGTTCGTAGTAGCTGAATTAGACTGAGAAGGTCAGTGACCGTGTCTACACCGTTCGTGATGATAGAATTAGATCTCTGAGAGTTGACCGTGTCAGTACCGTTCGTAGTATCTGAATTAGATCTTCTGTCGTGTCAGTACCGTTCGTAGTAGCTGAATTAGACTGAGAAGGTCAGTGACCGTGTCTACACCGTTCGTGATGATAGAATTAGATCTCTGAGAGTTGACCGTGTCAGTACCGTTCGTAGTAACCGAATTAGATCTTTTGTCGTGTCAGTACTGTTCGTAGTATCTGAATTAGACTTTGAAAGTGATCGTGTCATTACCGTTCGTGGTAAATGAATTAGATCTTCGAGCGTTGATCGTGTCAGTACCATTCGTAGTAGCTGAATTAGATCTTGGAAAGTTGGAGATTTCGTTCATTTGTCGGTACCTGTATTCTGAAAAAGGTAAGATTAATCTTTATGCAATGTCATGATGCATGGGTTATGTAATGAATCCCTCAAAATAAATGAGAGCTTTTGCATGTTATGTATGAGTTCATTATGAGGTAATGTATGCAGTGTATGAACATGTTTATGACATATGATATGTGAATATGATTTATGTTGTCTTTGATTAAGAAAGTAGATCTTTATGTCCTTGTAATTGTACTGTCTGATCTTGTCTTGAAGATGCTCAGCTGGGAATTTATGATTTCTGCTTGGAGGTGATCAGTGACTTGATGTTCCCTGATTGGTGATAAAGATATTGATAAATCATGTTGGAGGAGAGCGACAGTGTTGAAGATGTAAACTCTGTTGGGCAGCCATGTCTCTATCGGGAGCGCTTGAAGATATCTTCTTAATGATTACTCTGTGGGGATATGATCTTGTGAACCCGGCTTTGTGGGGAGACATGGGTGAAAGTTGCCCCCAGTATTATAGTAACTACTACTTGATTTAGGACACGTCACTTAAAATGTCAAACTGGACTTGTATAGATTTTCCCCCAGTTAGCAGGAACTTTGGAAAGATTCGCCTTGCTAGGCCTTTATAAGATGTGCACTTTAGGAGACATGCCCCTAGTAATCATATGCCCAATATGATGTCCTATGTTGGTTGAGAAGTAGCTTCAGATTTTCTTGGATGCATGCCCCTGATTGTTCGAGCATCTCGGAATCTTGACTTGATTGCCCCAGATTGATTGGGAAATAGTTTGAAACCCACTTGAGGTGTATGCCTTTGATTGTTTGGCTTTTGAGAGATTCTTATAATCTTGACTGGATTGCCCCAGATTGGTTGAGCAAAGCATGCCATGCCCCTTGTATACGTAGGATACATTGCTTCTCGGCGTAATCTTGTCTGTCGGGATAACTTTCAGTCATTAGTTGTACCCTGTGCAAGTTCTTTCTGATGCTAACATTTGGAATTATGTAGCAGAATATGTTTAATAATGAATTCATGAGATGCAACGCATACGTTTGTCTTGAGTTTTTTGAAAAACGTTAAAACAGGAGATGTAAAGGCGTGATATTTGTAAAAACATGATATTTGTAACGATGTGATGTTTGTAAAAACGTGATATCAACTCGGCATTTGTGGTAAACCTTAAGGAGTCAGGATACCTTTGTCGTGACAGTATGCTTTCGAACTAACCATGCTTCAGTTAGGACTTTCAAGGGTTGTAACGTGGCTTGGTTCACGGTTTAAGAAACAAAGGATAAAGGCTCAATATTTGATTGTACCCACCCCTCTTCGTGATGATCTTCAGTCCTAAGCTCAGTTAATTCAACTTACGCATTCAGGTTCCAAGAGACTTTTGGATTTGCACCTTTGATAATGATGATGGTTCACAAGCAGAGAGAACTTTTGAGATGGCAGTCACTTCTTCCTTTTGGTAGTCATAACTTTGAGTTGTTCAAGAATTTATTGACTTCTTTTTTCATCTTTTTGATATCCCTAACTTTTGCCTGAACTGTCTCTTTTGAGCTTACAGTCAGCGGGACGCCTTGATTTTTGCCTAAGTCCTTTTTGACTTAGCAGGCTTTTCTTTGTATATATGTTTCTTCCATTTTTTTTTGAAAGATATTGACTGCCTTGCTTAATGATTGATGAACCATCATTGGCTTTTGATTGACATCTCCAACACTTCTTTGATGTGTACGGATGAACGCTTGTGATTGAAACCTTTGTTGAAAGGTGTACAGAGTGATTCTCTTAAAATAGAATGCACAGCCAAAATAACTGAGAACTACCCTGCCCCAGGTTAAAAATGCGGGTGTTTCGTACAAAAAGAAACTTCTACTCCTTAGGCTCAAAGGGGTTGACGAGGGATTACCATCCTTATATCTCCACTGTTTAGGAGTTGAAACAATGCCTGTACATCGTCAGCATAGTCCGTTCAAAAGCATATTGTATGAGGTTGCGGTATCATTTTCGTCATCCTCCCTCAAAAGGTATACAACTTTAGCAGGAGTTGAGTATCGCAAAAACATATGCAGAATAAAGACATAATTTAAAATGAGTGATAACGAAATAATTTATTCAAGACAAATATATGCAATGCACTGATGATGATTATTAAA
This sequence comes from Vicia villosa, assembly GCF_029867415.1. Lineage (NCBI taxonomy): Eukaryota > Viridiplantae > Streptophyta > Magnoliopsida > Fabales > Fabaceae > Vicia > Vicia villosa. Next base: position 13,961 of record NW_026705405.1, on the reverse strand, counting down.
ACAAATAATGTCTATCATAATTTGAATGTTTAAACAAACAGAATAGAAATTGCAAATGAAAGTAAATCTAATGATCTAAAGTTCATCCACTATGACATTAATCATTCTTGTCGTGATTGTGCCTGGGAGCAGGGATCACTATAGGAGTCTGGGGATGAGGGAATTCAATTTCACCAGCATCGATCATGTCTTGAATCTTGCTCTTCAATGGCCAACAATCATTTGTATCATGTCCAGGGCTATTGGAGTGGTATGCGCACCTCGCATTGGGCTTATAGCTGGGAGCAGAAGTGTTGGGCTTTACAGGAGGGCCCCTCACAGTGATCAAGTTTGCTTTCAACAAATGTTGTAATGCCTGAGCCAGTGACATGTTGATCTTCGTGAACTGACGCTTAGGTGCTCCTGACTTGCATCTTTGTTGTGGAACTGGTGTAGAGATCAGAATTGTCCCTACAGATTGGTTGGGTTCGTTGTGACCTTTCCGATTGTTCCCAGCATTAGCCACATGAGATTCCTCAGGTGAATTGAAATCAATCATCTTATCATCAATGAGGTCTTGGATTTTATTCTTCAGTAGCCAACAATCGTTAGTGTCATGTCCGATGCTGTCGGAGTGGTAAGCACATCTTGCATTAGGATTATACTGATGAGACGAAATGTTAGGATTCCGGGGAGGATCCCTCAAAGTCATTAGCCCTTTCCTCAGCATCTGTTGCAACGCTTCGGCCAAAGTCATGTTGATCTTTGTGAATTGTCTTTTAGGCGCGTTATGCTTATGTTGTGGTTGTGATGCTGATGTGGAGATCAGAGCTTCCCCAACTTGTTGTTTACACATGGTATTAGCCATGTAAGGCCCCCCAGTTGAATTGAAGTCAATGATCTTGTTGTCAATTAAGTCTTGGATCTTATGCTTCAATGGTCCACAATCCTCTGTGTCATGGCCAGGGCTATTCGAATGATAAGCACATCTCGCATGGTACTTGTACCCAGGAGCAGGATTTGTAGGGATTGAATATGAAGGTAATAAGGTTATCAAGTTCTGGTTGAGCAGTTGTTGCAGAACTTGAGACATCGGCATGTGCAACGGAGTGAGTGATCGCTTAGGTTTGGATTTCCATTTATCTTGCACACCTTGCTCCCTTTGTTGGTCCTTCTCCTTCTCGGACAGAAGTGCCTTTAATTCTTCTTGCCCCTTGGCTAAGTGAAAGATTATTTTCTGGAACTGGTTATTCTGAGTCTGAAGATTTTTGACAGATTGTTCGAGATCCATCTTTCTTACTGAAATAAACAGCGGAAAGATGAGGTATTGGCTTTTATGAAACCTGTGATGTAATGTTTATGAATGATATGATTATGCATATGCAATGTTTTCAAGGAATTGAAAGAATTTTAACTCGTGTTGAAACAAAGAAAAAACATTATTTATTAATTAAATTGTAAGGTCATAACCCCAAAAGTTACATTAAAATAAAAGAAATTAATAATAAATAAAGACACTAAATTCCAGGATTTTTGTCTTCCTGACGACGCTTCCTCTTTAGGACCCGGACTTCTTCCTTGTGTGCCTTGATCATTTCCTCTCTTTCTTGAACAAGCCTAGAAATTTCGTTTTCCCATGAATTAATCTGATCTGGAGAAACAAAATCTTCAATCTTCCATGTGCGGGAAAAGTAATCAAGTAAAGTCTCTCGCTCTTTGGCATCTTGTACTAACACCTCTTTTTCAGCTTCCACTTTTAGTAAGCGTCTCTCAAAGTCTTCCCTTTCCCTTTTCAGTCGGTTAACAGTTGCAACCAGGTCTTCATTTGGAGCAGGAATATATGGCTCAAATGCAATTGGGGCAGCAGGAAGAGCTACCCTTGGAACTATGGGTGTATCAGATGGATAAGGCATCCCAAATTCCATAACTCGATCATAAACCCATTGGAAATATGGATCCCATGGCATATAATTTCTCCTTCCTATATCCTTTGCGCCAACTTTCTTTACTTTCATCCAAGCTTTGATGAAAAGGTCTCTCTTCTTCTCTTTGTCGGAATCATAATGGAAATATTCTGCACTAAGATACAAAGAACGCGGTTTGTCCTTCAAGGCAAAGCCAAACTGATGTCGAGCTAGAATGGGATTATAAGATATTCCTCCACGAACACCAAGAAGAGGTATATTAGGGAAATCTCCACAACTATCAAATAGCAAGGTTCCCTCGAACTTCTTTTGGTACCATAGGATGTCGTCGAAAGAAAGCTTCATAATTCTCTGAGCCCAAGTTAATCCTTCTTCATTCTTTCTTACGGAGAGAGGTAAGTGCGAAATAAACCACTTATGCAATAGAGAAGCACATCCTAGGACACAACCTTTCCTTTTTGATACTCGGAAATGAATAGAATGTAGTAAGTCACCAAGTAAAGTAGGAACTGGATTCTTGCTAAGGAATATATTGATAGCAGCCACATCAACAATTTTGTCATAATGGAAAAACAAAACTTGTCCATAAATTAAGAGAGACAACACAGCTTCCAAGGCATCCATACTTGAAGCTTTAGCAAGAATCTCCGCTTTTTCGTAGAGGAAATCAAGGGGTAATCCAGAATACTCTTTCTTACTAATCCAAACCTTCTCAATTTCTGATCTTGGCAAGTGCAGGGCAGCAGCAATGACTTCCAACTTAGGCTCTTCTTCTTTACCAGTATAAGGAATTTTATTAAGCACAGGAAGTCCAAGCAAGTAGGAGAATTCTTCCAAGGATGGTACTAACTGAAAATCTCTATAAGTGAAGCAATGTAGTAACGGATCATAGAATTGAACCATGGTGTTGAGGAGAACTTCATCCACATTAGTTCGTACCAAACTTATGAGTGTATTGAGAGAATCACTGAATTTGAGAGAACCAGAGATGTTGTCGCAGAAAATCTTCAATTGCGTTGGCACTTTCTTGAAATTGAGGAAGAATGGTTTACGGTCTTTTGTTTCCATATTCAAACAACCTACAAAACAACATACGGTTAAGAAACCTCCAATTCCTTGAAATGGGTTAGTTATGCCATGTATGAATGATGCATGTATGCATGATGCACATACACAAGTAAATCCACACAAATCACACAATTTTTGGATTAAGGCTTGCGTGGAGTTTGATCAAGTGTCCTTCCCAAGGGTATTTCTACGGATAAGGAAATTTCAGCAACGGGTTCTACCAAGTGACTCAGAATTGTCGACCCTCCTAAAGCACCCTCGAACATGATACATACATACCATGCAATGATACTTTGAGAAAGAGCCTATCTGAGCTGTAGTATCGGGTAGCGACTATGCTCTCAACATACATCAAGAGTAGTCCCCCCACTACGTTCCTAAAAGTCAGGATGAGTTAAAGGTTACTAACGGTCCTTGAGCTCCGACTCACCCACAGGTATCCACACGAACCTCCCTCATACAAGAGAAGCATGTAAACACCTATAGAGGCCTAACTCAAGCGTGAACTCTCATATTGACCAATCCTCCACATACATGAAGGAGGTCGCCATGACTATGCCACTTCCTATCTTAGATGTACTTGAATCCGGGAATAGGATTCGTCCTTCAGTTAATTCCCAAAACGCCCCTGAAAAATAAAACAAACAAAGCAAACAATAGAAAACATTTAAAATGAATCCTAAACTTTTAAGGTAACCCCTCTTAATCGAAATCTCCCCAGCAGAGTCGCCAGTTCTGTAATACGGTGAACTGACTTTTTATTAATCGGAATGTCGCGGTTAAGCATGAGTCGCCACCGACTTTTATTTTATCCAAACAAATTCGGAAAGGCTAAAAGAAACAGAAAAAAACCTTTTAAAGAAATCTAAGTTCGGGGGGTAATTTATGCAAAGGGAAGGTGTAAGGCACCCTTTGCATCCATGGTTTTCCATGGGCTCTTAATTGCTTTGCTTGCTCGTTTTCAGAAAAAGTAGATGAAAGAGATAGGGACTTTAGCTTGTGAATAAGCGTTGCCCTTCTGAAAAATTATGAGAAAGAATATAATAAAAAGGTTTGAGCATTGCAAGGCAATTAGGGGCAATTACCTTAAACTCAGATGATAGGTCTCTTTTTGCCTTTCAGAATGAAAGGGTCTATCCTTGCCATAAGAGGGCAGGAAGCCTTTCGTTTGGAGGTTGAAGGGTCATCGAATTATCGTTCGCCCAAAGACTGACCCATGCCATAGAGGGGCAGGTAGTCTAAGGGGAAGGATCAGAATAGCCTCTTTCGTAGGCAGCCAGAAGATACCTCAGCCTTTTCCGTAGGCAACTTCCGAGGGTCGAGGTCATGTTAGTGTATCGAAGGCAGCATCATTAGGGACCATGACCTTTAATCGAGGCAGCATGGCTGAGGTATCCTCGTATTCGAGGGACTGGCTATTCTGCACAAAATACAAGGCAATAAGGCAACAAGGCAACAGGCAACAAGGCAACAGGCAACAAGGCAACAAGGCAACAGAGGGGTTACCCAAAAGTGTGCGTGTGTGCATCAATCACGTGATTATATTCAATTATATTATCTTGTAAATTAGCGATTCTAAATTCAATTCATGGTTGTCACTCCCTATTTTACTAACCACGCATTTAAATAATATAATTAAACAGATATGGGGGAGGGAAATTGTAACCAGCGGATCCCTTAATAGGGTTTGACACAAGTAATAATTAAACAGAAAAATAAAAGGTTAGGGTTTAGGGTTACCAAACTCGTGGCTTTGGCAATTTGACAAACCCTTTTTGCATTTGATATGACGTGGTTGATAGTCGGAGGATGCCTTAAGGTTAACCCTGGAAAGGCACAGAAAAGAAAAAGTATTCAGTGTAGGGTAAACCCTAATTGGGATTCAGATTGAATATAATGACAACTTGATTTAATTAATTATTGATTTTTTTTTAACTTAATTAATTAAATCGATGGAAAACAAATTTTGGTTAAATATAAATTACTTATGATTTTATGAATTCAAGAAACCAATTAAATAAATAAAAAAAATAATTAAATGAACAAAATAAAAGTTATATAATATATATGAAAAAAAAATTTATTACATGTACCTTAAAACAAATTTATTAAAAGAAAAATTATAGAGAAAAAAAAGAAAAAACAATATCTATATGAAAAAAACGATTAATGTAGTTGATAAATAAAAAATCAAATAAAAAACTTAACTTTGGATCTGGTGTGATTCGCCTGTGGTCCATACTATAGAGAAGCGTTTCCAGGACCATCGGATGATGTACGCGCTGGATCTGATGGTGGATGCGTGGAGAAGCACTGTAGCGCGCGTGGATGAGGGCGCATGGGATCTGGGAACCTTAAAATTCAAACAAATCAACAAAATAAGAGGGGGACGCCAAGGATCGAACCTACGCCCTTTCGGTCACCAGTCTCAGCCTTTAACCAAGCGCGCCAGTCTTCACATGCTGTTAGCGAAACAAGATATAATAACAATAAAAAACAAATGGATAAAGGAAATTCGAATTGAGCTTTGCGCGCCCAGGCCCATCGTCTTCAACCTGGGATTTTTGCAAACAGAAACCAGGCTTTTACCTACGGTTCTGCACCGTGGCCATAGCTTTTCGTCCCCAAACCTGCAAACAAGCATGAATCGAAGCACACAAATAACCCAGATCGACTAAAAAGGGCATTCCGAACTCAAAGGACCTATCAATTAGATCTAAAATTGGCTCTAACTTAGAATCCCTCTTCTGAAGCCGACGAACCCTAACAATGGCACAATCTACAATTCGCGATTAAACACAAATTAAATGACACAGACAGCTTCTAAACATCATCACAATTCCAAATATGTGTTCATATGTAATTTATAATGAGTATATGAGCGGAATCGAATTAAAACAACATAAGTGCAAACCGTGGCTCCAAAGTGGTGATTCTGACCGCGTGGATTGAAGGAGAAGATTGTGATAGCTTCAGAAAACTCCCCTGAACGTATTAGAATCACTGAGACTTCTTGAATTAGCCTATAATCTTGAATTCAATTTTGAGTTTTCTTTGAATTTTTTGAACTCGGTTTTGAGCGTTCCTGACTGCAAAAACCTTGTGAATTCCCCTCCTTTTGGTCTGCAATTCTTGTCTACTTATAGTGGATGTGATTAGGGTAATAAAATTGAATCCAATCCCCATGAATCAAGAGATTGATATTTGATAGAAATTTGGTTTCAAATCTTTCCAAACTTGGCTTAGACTTAATATTCTCTCACCGATCTTATTTTCACGAATTTGTATCGAATATATGGTTTAATTGTTGATTGGATTTGGTTAGAACTCTCTCACAAATCAAATATTTGATTTTTAGTTGATTTATTTGAATTTAATCCCTTTTAAATGAATAAAAATTCATAATAAAATCAAATAAATTCTATAAATTCGTGGGAATAGGATATGGAGTCTTGGGTAACTTAAGAAACAAGATTGGGCCAAGAAAGATTGGGCTCCTTTACAAAAAATCTCAATTTGAATCTTTTTTCTTCACATTTTTCCCTCCAAAATAGTCCATCTTTGACAAGGTCCATCTCTCTCAATTTTTGAGTTATGGTGGTGTTCTAAGACATTCTAGAAACCTTAGAGTGTCCTCTAACCAGTGTCTTTGGTCTCATATCAAAATCATTTTCCATGCTCCTTGTGTGTCCTTTTGAAAAAAAGTGACTTTTTGTTGACTTTTGAAAATGACCTATAATGTTTTAGCCCATATCTCTCAAATGAAGCATTTTTAGACTTGGCATGTGAGAGACAAAATTGTAGAGAATCAAATTTCCTTCAAAATGTGCTTTGGATGGAAAATTTCTGATGTTCCATGTGAGAGTTATGGCTGGTCAAAGTTCAGTTGACTTTTCCTATACAAAACCCTAATTTAGAAACTTTTGATTTGTTGATTTTTGTTCTTTCCTTGATGAACCATGATCAATTATTGATCAAATGGTGAATGACACTTCAATATGAGGATCTTGACATAAAATCAGGAGTTTTGACTTTGCTTTGACCATAGTTGACCTTTTGGATCAATCGGTCGACTGTTGACTTTCTGAACTTTTGAGTGACCAGAACTTTGAGATATGTCTTGATACTTGTCATGGAGGTAATGTGAGACATGTTGAGCCATATGAGATGCTTGGAAGCCATTGATTCAGTGATTTTCCTTTGAAAGAATCAAACCCTAGTTCAGAGCCTTTGTATAGGAGAATGTGTCTTATGAGTTTTGCGCATTGATTTGGTTTTGTGTATGAAAAATAGCATGGGCAAATTTTGGGGTATGACAGTTCCCAACAGAAAACTCTGTTTTTTGCTTCTTTTTTTTCCTAACCTTTATTATGAATGAAAAGGGTACACATTGATAAAATTCACTAAACAATTATTTATTGAATGTTATCTCAAACAAAAATCAAATAAATACATACATAATGTTCTTGCTAGAACTCTATGTCAGACTTTGTTGGGTTTGGACATGGCAACAGAGCAGGGTGGGGACATGTTTAAGCATTACTAGCCCTTGTTTCCGCCTCTCGAACCAACCCCGCCCTTGCCCCTAAACCCAATTAGGAGTAATAATTGGTCCCCGTCCCTGTCTCCGTAGTTAAAAATTGGATTTTTCCTGCATCTGTCTCTACTTTTAATTAAGTCGGTTTTCCCCAATAAATTCGAGATGGGAGGCAAAATTTTATTTTTTTGTTACATAGAGGGTTGAAGTCCAAAAGGAAAAACGACTACACTAAAACGATTATCGAAAACAAGGTACCCTTTTTATCCATGTCAACTAATTGTTTGTCATATCTAAATGGGTTGTACTATCGTCAAAGTCAAAGTCTGATGTATTTTTGATTTATGTTAAAAGTGACTTAGATTAGAAGTTTGACTAGAGTGTATTTATAAAGAACCATATTAATTCCTATCATGTACGAAGCTTACTTCACCCCTCCCCCCGTAGTCAATGCCACATTTGATATGCATGTAGATGACTATCACATCAAATATACATATACACCTCAAATGTGGGATGCACATAAAATTTGATCAAAAAATAGAGAATATCTCGATACACCAATTGAATCTCTTACCCACCTAACGAAATTTCAATTATGCCCTCTGCTTCCATAGATACACATCAGAAAGCATCTTTTTATAAAAAAAAATATTTTTTTGGAGGTACATCTACGAAAGCATAAAAAACATAGTGAACATTGGAAAAATTCAAAGTAATTCAAATTCATGAATCTTCCATAAATGTATCTATGGAACGTTTTAAAAACAGAGTGTTCCGTAGATGTACCTACGTAACCTTCTGTTATATTTTTAAATTAACTACATTTCACTCCTAAACTCCAATATTTTTAACAAAAATGGAACATCAAATTATAGACATCAAAGTAGTGTAATTTAAAGACAGTGAAATATAGTACACCAAAAAATACATCGTATAAATCATCTAAATAGTGTCAAATACATAATCAAAATAAAGTACAAAAATGTCATCAAAATACAGACATCAATAAAATCACAGGCATCACTACTGTGTGCGCCGAACAACGTCCTCCTCCACTCTTCTGCCTCTGACTCCGCCTCTACGTCCACCACGTCGTTTGCTGACTACTCTGCCTCTACTGTTAAGTGACCCACCTGTCCTGGTACGATTTCAACAATACAAAAATGCCCTATTCTACCACCCTAATGGCATCATCCAGTATACACCTGTGATCAGACCCCTCAAGGAAGAAACCATCGATAATGTCTGACTGCGCCATGTCAGCTGTCTCACGACAGCGAGGAAGAACATCGTCAATGTGGTCCAACTGAGACTAATGAGTCTACAAGATCTCCTCATGGGCTGGTTTGGGTAGTGATTCCACTGCAGTGGGGATCATGCATGGGTGTGACACTGTGAAGTACCAAGTGATGTACCCGCTGGCGCAACTCCAGTCTCTCTCTGATATGGTCATTCGAGCCTCATCAGGAACCATGTGATGCTTAAGGTATGAAAAAACTTCATTTATCTGCCGATGGGTAATGACGATAGGAACGAAGATGGAAGGGTGGTGAGGTATTGTCTGCCAGTAGTTGAACTGTTGCATGATGCGCTCCAGAAGATAATGAACAATGATGGTCCAATTGGAAGCCAACCATCTTGAATATATGGCAACGTCATCCCACACAATCGTCTCACGGTGAGCAGCATAGCAGTCGTATCAGATGTCTTCTGCAGCCATGCGGTTAAGAGACTTCTTGTAAGGATCCGACACCTGGTTCCCTCTGATGGGGATGAAGACACTAGCATGCGGCATGGCCTCAGTGTAGCCAAGCACCTCTCCCCACCCAATTATTACGGGGAAGTGCTGTAATTTCCAACCCTGGAAAAAAACACGGGGACCAAACATTATCACAAATATATAGTGAACAACTCTGAGAAAAAGTAGAATGATATAAGATTTTTACCACTTAGAGGGAACAACTACCAGCCACAGTCCTTGCCTTCCACAGGCATCCCTCTCCGAGTCTATGGTAGTTGTACTCCAGTGTTGCCGCTTGTCATACCCCAAATTTGCCTACCCCATTTTTAAAAAAAATCATATAATCTTAAATTAGGATTCTATAAAATTCTTTGGTTTATTTATATTTTTGGTTTTTAAATTTTTTTGGTTTATTTACACTGACAAATAAGGTTTTATAAATTTCTTGGGTTTGTTTTGGGTTTTATTAACATTTGGTTTGGATATCAAAAAAATATAAAATAGTTTATTTAAAATTATTTATATTTTTAAAGAATAACGAAATATCACTCAACATTCGTATACTTTCAATTGAGTATTCCTTTCAAATAAATAACATAACACAATTGGTACTGAATAAGACTTGCAAGTGAGAAGTTACGAGTTCAAATCCCACTAGTGACATTTTTACACTTTTCTCTTATATTTTTACTAATTTTCTTTCGTTTTTCAACATACCAAATTTTGTGCTTTTTGGATATGGGTTATTTCTCTTTTGAGATTTTTAACCTAATTTCCACTTTATAAATGGGATTATTGGGAATCCTATTTGGGGGGTTTCTTTTTATTTCACGTACACTTTTTCAAAACACTTTCTTTCAACTCCTTTTTTTCTACGCTTTTCTCTTTCCCCTTGGAGGTTTGTCATAGGGTGTGTCTTGAACAAACCCTAGCCGTGTTGACTTAACAGACAACGACCGACAAACCTTTCCTTTTATACAAAACTTTTTTTCAAATCTTTTTATCAAAATCACAGTTTTTGGCCAATAATTTCATATGAGGCCTTCCCCTTTTAAGATATCTATTTTTTTGGCCATTGATGATACTTGAGGCCTCCCTTTTTCAAAATGTTTTTTAATATTTATTTTTGCCAATGATTTCATATGAGACCCACTTTCTCAAAAAAATGTTTATTTTGACCAATGATGATGTTTGAGGCCTTCCTTTGTCCCTTGTATTTTATTATTGCTACACTTTAGTTTAAATTTTCATTTTTCACGATTATAATCTTATTTCCAAATCCTTGGGTTTTTGCCCTTTTTGGTCGGTGATTAAGCCCTTGATATGATGATGCCTCCTTCTTTTTTTTATCTATTAGTCAACAATTGTCAAAAATCTCTTTTAAAAACCTAAAGGCTAAATGGGTCCCCTTGAGTACAAGGGAGGTAAAGGGTGTCTAACACCTTCCTTTTGCCTAATTTACCTATTGACCCATATTTCCACATTTAAAGGTTTTTCCCGTTATTTTCATTTTAAAATAAATTAAGGGTGGCAACTCTGTTTTTTTAATCAAAATATTTTATCAAGATTTTAAGTCGGTTGTTACACCTCTCCCCAGTTGTACACATGGATATGTGCGGTATCCCATAAATACCTCAGGTAAATGATATATGTGTATGAGGAGCTCGTGTCCACAAACAGCTGAGTGCTTAACAAAAATAGGAAGTAACATCTCAACACCCGCTGTATGTGTCTCTCCACCTCTACTAGTGCACCAGTAGCCTGCTGTGCTGCATGGAGTTCGGCCTCGTACTGTCGCGTTAAGAAGGAAAACCTCATGTGCGTGTCGCGGGTCCTCTCCACATTCTCAAGCGCATCCTCAGGATTAGCCCCGAGCTCTTTAATCAGAGCCTCCCTCGCTTCCTCTTTCGTCAGCCTACCGTGACCAAGGAGGGTACCCTGATAGGTATATGCAAGATGCACGCGGTGTCGTCAAGAGTGATGGTAATCTCTCAACGAGGCAAATGGAATGACAACGTCTCTGAGTGTCACACCTCTGCAAATACCATCAGCGTCCCATTATATATTGTGGAGTACCCAATTTGAAAGAGGTCCTTCATCCCAGAAGCTGTAAGGATATCTTGGAACCACGGGTTGGTAGGCTGTACGAGAGAGACAATCTTTCGGTCGTGGTTGTAGAATTTTTGGAGAACTCTATCCTAAATTTTTTAATAGAAAACACTATTAATAATTAACAAAGTTAGAAATAATAAATTTTCACTAACGACAAAAAAGTAATAAGTCTAAAAAATTTCACCTCTCCGTCCCAAACATGTCTAGCTGTACGATCTACATACCCTGTCAATAAAGATAAATCCGAAGGACCCCCTGGGTAGTCCACAAGCGCCTCAGGCGCATTAGCCTCCTCGTGCAACAGGTCAATACCACCAGGAGGTGGAAAAGGAGATCTAATATCGGCCTAAGGTGGCACAGGAGTAGAAGAGGTGACCCGACGATGTCTGCGGGCGGAGGGCGTCTGTGAGGAACCCTCACCATCATCACGAGGCCTTCTGAATGAAGTAATATATGTGAAAGGTCCCTCTGTTGGAACAGATGTATCAAGTACCTTTTTTGGAATGGGGGTATCAGTTGCATCTGTTGGAACTGAAGCTCCATTAGTCACCTGTGAAAATACCTGCATCTATGCACGTCGCACGGAGGCATGTTGTGCAACCCTCCTAGATATAATGCGGTATGAATGGTCGACCATAATGTCTGTATTGTATTACAAATAAAGTTGGGTTAAATACAATTAAATTATAAAAGAAAAGGAAAAAAAAATCAAATTTAACTATGTATGTGCAAATACGGAAGACTTTCGTAGATATATCTACGGAAGCACCCAATATTTCGAAAATAGGGGTTGTTCCGTAGGTGCATATACGAAACTACCTAACGTTTCATTTGTTCCGGAGATGCAGATACGGAACATTTTGAAACTCAAAGAATGCAACAATAATGTCTTTCACTGTTCCAGCCACTATAAAACCCAATTTTGGTGGCTTGATCGTCCGCTTTACACTTCCAAAAATACCTACATTGTCTCGAAATTATGTTTCTAAAACTATCCAATAATTTCTACATCTAAAAATTGAATTCTAACTCTATTACAGAAAAACTCGAAAATAATTTGAAAAGCCAAAAATTTACCGATTAAATTGTGTTTTGAAATTTTGGAATGTATTGATCTTTGATGTTGACGTTTATCGCCGAACTCGAGAGAAAAAAACAATTTTGGTAGATTTTAATTTTTTTAGGTTGAGAAAGTTTGAGAGTGTGAACAAAAAGAAAAGTAAAAAATGAAGGAGAAGAAGAATCTGACGCGAATATAACATCAATTGTTTCTATAGATGTATGGTTGAAAGTCTTTCATAGATGCACCTACGGAACAAATGAACTTTAAAATATAAAAAAATGCTTTCAAAAATACATCTAAAAAACACAAAAGATATTTATGACAACGTCATGATTTAAAAGAGACTTAAGAAATGAAATTAAAGTTTCTTAAAAATTATTCTTATGGACATTATTAGCCAATCCATCACTATTCCTCCTACTTCTAGCACGGACCACTACCATCAAGAAATTTCCGCATTCATACACTCACTTTTAATATAAATTTGATATTCTTTTAATTATTATAAAATTAAAAGTAAATATATTTTTGGAAATGGATTGTCTGACTTCAACGCGGGAAATGCAGAGTAACGTTCACTCATTCTGATCCGATGGATTCATCACACGCTTCACAAAGTGCCATGTGAATAGTTATTTGTTTTTTAAATTGAAAACAATTATTAAAGTTAACACACAGAAGAAGAGAGAGAGTACTACCACAAAGCCGTAAAATAATATCACAACCACAAGGCCGAAAGGTGTTCGTCTCCGCCATTTAACTTTGGAGCTTGATCGGCACAGCCGGTAGAGTCTCTGAAGGTGGCAGAGTTGCATTCGCCCGCTCACGTTTCCTTCTTCTTGCGTTTTCCCTTCTTCTTATTCTGTTTTCCCTCTTTCTTTTAACTATCTAACTTCTGTATTTTTAAAGAAAATTATAATGGAATTGTTCTTGTATTAACAGTTGAAAATTATGGTTGAAAAAGAAAGCTAATTAAATAGAGGTGCCAAGAAGAACAAAACTTGTGAAACATAGATTTTCTCTTTTTTTTTTCTACCATGTTAATATGATTTTACAAGTGGATTCCAAATTTAATGCAATTATGCTCTTGGTGATTGACTGATTGTGATATCTTGAGCAACAACAAATTGTGTGAATTGTATGCACCCGTTTGCTTTTATTATTTCCATTGAAAGTGATTTTTTAATAGAAAAAATGGAGAGATAAAACTTAAAGGTAATGGATGGTGGAGGAGGTGCAAGGGGTCATAGTGGCGTGGATGTGGTGGTCGGAGTTGATTACAGTGATTTTGTGCAACTGGCAAGATGCAGTGGCAAACGTAGCAGGCAAAGTTATTGTATGTCGTCTTATTTTGTTCAATTTTTAATTTATTCTATGGACACGTGGAACTATTTAAGGCTTTTGATTCATCTGATGGTCAGCAATAATTGAAAGTTAGACTAACTTTCGCGGCTTAAAGTTAGGGAATCCGTTCCCTATATTTTTTTAGGTCATCCTATCAGTATTTGATGGTCAGATCCAACGGTCAAAGTT